>NC_031996.1:39302946-39491319 GCF_001879085.1 Nicotiana attenuata
TTGCAATGGCTTCTTTATTTCTTCATGTTCAAAAAAATAAGATTGTTTAGATCCGCTGGGACCCAATCTCATCCATTTTTTTTTTGAAAATGTGAAATTGTATCATAACACAGATATCTATTTATTGGAATATAGTATAACATGTGATTTCCACCGAACATAAAGGAAAAAACTTTTATGCCTACAGAAATATGATATATGGATATATCAATTCTAGCAATTTTCAAATAGATCAGGATTGCTGGATGCCTGAAATGTAGTCGGTGAATCTCTATGTATATCGATATGTATAGTGGGATCGTATTAAATAAAGAGTATGTTATTATTTTAGATTTAACTAATTTGATGAATTACTCCTAAAGGTTGACATCAAACTAGTGCTAGTTCACCTCAAACTAGTGCTAGTTGATGAGAGTTACTTCGGAAACAAAAAAGTAAAGTCAAATTTCTCTGGGGTATTATCTCAATTCCAATAAAATGCAATCGGGTAAAGTATGACTTGGCGATCAGAACATATATGGATAGAACTTATAACAGGATCTCGAAAAATAAGTAATTTCTGCTGGGCCTTTATCCTTTTTTTAGGTTCATTAGGCTTCTTATTAGTTGGAACTTCCAGTTATCTTGGTAGAAATTTGATATCTTTTTTTCCACCTCAGCAAATTATTTTTTTCCACAAGGAATCGTGATGTCTTTCTACGGAATTGCGGATCTCTTTATTAGCTCTTATTTGTGGTGCACAATTTCCTGGAATGTAGGTAGTGGTTATGGTCGATTCGATAGAAAGGAAGGAATAGTCTGTATTTTTCGTTGGGGATTTTCGGGAAAAAATCGTCGCATATTCCTCCGATTCCTTATAAAAGATATTCAGTCCGTTAGAATAGAAGTTAAAGAGGGTATTTATGCTCGTCGTGTTCTTTATATGGACATCCGAGGCCAGGGGTCCATTCCCTTGACTCGTACTGATGAGAATTTGACTCCACGAGAAATTGAACAAAAGGCTGCTGAATAAGCCTATTTCTTGCGTGTACCAATTGGGGTTTTTTTGTTTCCCACCATAATTTTTAAAATGAACGTTTAAATGCCCTTCAAAAGTAAGTAAATAGATTCGAAACATATAAAATGCGGTTAATCCCGCCGTGGCCCAAGCTATTATTGCGAAAATTGGCGAATACAACCAACTATCATTACGAATTTCATCTTTGGACCAAAAACAAGCAAGAGGTGGAATACCACAAAGAGAAAGTGTACCTAATAAAAATGTGATTTTGGTAATTGGTACATGTTTTCTTAAACCTCCCATAAGACCCATATTCTGGCTTTTAGCTGGAGAATATCCAACAATAGTTTCCATTGAATGAATAATGGATCCGGATCCTAAAAATAATAATGCTTTGGAATAAGCATGAGTAATCAAATGAAATAAAGCGCTTCGATAAGACCCCATACCAAGAGCTAACATCATTAACCCAATTGAGACATTGTGGAATAGGTTAGACAGTGAAGTTTGAAGGGAAGACAATCAATGACTACCTGGGATTTCTGGAGGAAGATGAATCATTGTATTTAGAAAAGGTGGCATTGGACGAGGCAGCCCGTCCATGGTTGGCAGAATATCTGGCACTCCCGGGTACCACCCCAGCTTGGTTGACAGCAGGAGTCCCAATTCTGAGGAGAACTTTAAACTTCGAAGCAAAGGGGTGGGAGACTTTCGTATGCACGAGGCTGGACCCACTACTCATGAGAACTCTCTGCCTATCTCTCAGGAAATCTTGGTGGCTTCTATCATGGCGGGGTACCCGATCAACGTCAGAAATGTTATGTCTAGGATGATCACACGGGAGGTCAATGAAGGTGATAGATCATATCCCTTCCCAAATTTCCTGACAATGTACTTTAAGGACCAGGATATGGAGAAAAGGAAGTTTGATTGAAGGTGAAACCGAAGCTACCTTTTTCCTGGTACAACCTGAAGAGTGATGACAACTCCAAAGCCAAAGATCCAAAAGGAAAAGCCACTAGTTCTACTGGCCAGCCTGAAGAGCCAGTAGTAGTAGTCCCCTCTACTCAGCCTCCCTCAACTACACAAGATATTTCCCCAGGACCCTCTACTTCCACCACTCCAGATATTCTCTCATCCACAGCCTACCCATTGACTGCCCACTGTTTGGGCCAGACCCTTACCAATATCAACAACTGGATGCAAGCAGCTACTTCTTAGCTTTTTGTGCTTTCTACCTCGGTGGCAGCCCAGTCCGTACCCCCACAGCCACAGGTTCCAAATTAAGTGGAGGAGACTCTCAAGGAGCTTCTGTACAACTAGAAGAAGCTCCTGGAGAACCAACAATTGATATTGGAGGCTGTAGGTATTCATAGAAAAGCATTGAAGGAGCTGACAAAGGAAACAAAGAAGTTGAGAAAGACTCGAGCATCAAAGGAGTCTGTGAAGGAGTTGAGGGTAAAAGTGGAGAAGATGAAGGCTGTTGATCACTTGCCCTTGGAGCTACTATTGCATGATCCGATTCCAGCAGCCCAGCCTGAGCAGGAGAGGGAGTTAGAGAGGGAACCAAAGAGGAGAAGGGCGATTCCCCATACTGATGATGTAGTGATTGAGTTGGAGGAGCCTCAGGAAGGTTCCTCTAACCAGCCCCAGGTCCCAGTGCAGCCCAGGTCCCAGTGCAGACACAGGTTACAGGGATCCAGTCACAGGTTCCCGAGCAGTCCGAGGACCTAGGGACCCAGGCTCGTGATCCCATGCAGACGGAGGGCCAATAGGGAGTCTTCTTTACTCCTCTATCTTTTCTTGAGCTATTTTTGGTTAGTTAGCATTAAAGACAATGCTAGCTTTCATTTGAGGGGGTAGCCCTATTTTGATGATATGGTGTTGTAATACGATACTATTTTCGTTTTATTATGCTTTGATTTTCACTTTTGGTATGTACATAATTTTACCAGTTTATTTCACTTTTCGTACTTTGCAACTTTGGTCTGTATATAAAGTTACTTTCTGATGTATATATTCATTCCCTCTTATGTATATTCATCTAAATCTCCTATTGTACATATTCATTTTACTTTCCGCATTTTCTTTTGTAGCTTTTTATTTTGAGTTTTGTCAAATAAGCCTTTGGTTTTCTTAATACCACGGTTCTTTCCAAAGGTGGAATTTTTGTGAACTGGGTGGCTCTTCCCGATGATGGATGGCATGACAACCTTATTAAGGGTTTGAGTATGTTTTCTTTTTGTTTTAGTGTAAATAAGTAGCTAGTGAGTAATAATGCCTCAGGCAAACTTCACTTGGGCCTAACACATTTGCCTTTGATCTTATGGTCAAAAACAAATTGGTGTGTATAGGATGGTGATAGTTGTGACCTTGAGACTTTTGTGTTGGCCGACAATCATCAAGTGGTTTTTCGGGACCATGTATGTTGCTCAAATCTTAGCTAAAGTTGTTGTGGGCCCCCGACTCTGTCTCTTTAGCAATCCTATAGCTTGTGTGGTGAGAATTTGAATTGCAAGTCCAAATCTCGTGCCATTGAGTCTAGAACTTGCCCTGAATGTTTGTCTAGGCAAAATCCTAAGTGTAGTTTGACATGAGAAGTGATTATAGGCTCTCCTTGATCCGAATGTTATCTTGAAAACATCCATAGCCTACCAATCATAATATCCCTAGTCAACCCCTTTTGAGCCATAGCCTTTTTTCCTTCAAAGACCATGATACAAGCCTTTACCCGTTCTAAAAAGACCCTCTCTTGGCACCCGATCTTTCCTTAGCACAAGGCAAAAGCATAAGTTTGGGGGAGATACGAGGAATGCAACAAAGTGGTAAAAGGTACAAAAGCGAAGAAAAGGAAAGGCAGAAAGAAAAAGAAAGAAAAATCAAAAAGTCAAAAAGAATGAACAATGTAGAAGAAATGAAGGGAAAAGTAAAGAGATGAAAGGTGTGGAAAGTTTAGAAAGGAGAAAAGGTTTTGAAATGATCAAGAAAGAGTGGCAATGTGTCTCTCTAACCCCTAAGAAAGAAGTAAATGACTTAAAAGTGAAGAGAATGTGTGCCAAAATAAAGCAAATGAAGTGTTTAAGGGAAAATGGAACCTACTTAGACCAAATATTTCCTACCCTGAACCAAAAGCCTTAACTATATCTCCACAATAAGCCCCATATGATCTTGAGTTGAATGAAGCTTACATTAGTGGTGACTCACATAAGGGTCAAGCTTATGGTACTTAGAGCCGGACTTGTGACCTTTCTTTGAGAGAGATGAGTGTATTTCCACAATCCTCTTTCTGAGTGCTATAATCTAAAAGTGAGGTCTTGCTTAAAGAAGAGTGAGGAGTATGAGTTTGGGTTCCACAATGACCAAGATGATGAACAGAGTTGCCTTGATGAGTTGAGTCAATTCCTGATGCTTTTGTGTCGCACTAAAACCATGGTGCTTAAAAGGTTGAATGTTGTTAATGATTCATTTGAATTGAGGGCAATTGTTAGTCCCAATTGATGCTAGATGAGGTCACTTTCGGTCAGCTGAATTTTCTTGGTTGTATTCTTAAGGAGGCTGAACTTATTTTGTTTGCTTGAGGACAAGCAAAAGCTTAAGTTTGGGGGAGTTGATAACTAGGTATTCTAGTTCATTTTACACACCTTTTTACTTTAGTTTTGATTAAAAATGTATACAAATAGTCCCAAAGTCTTACATGTTGTACTTGTTTGCAGGGTTTGGTCAAAAAAGTGACAAGTAGTCAAAATCATCTCAAAAAAGGAGTGAAACCTACACAAGTACCAAGAACAAGTCAAGGCACTGCTGCAGCATAAAATCCACAGCAGCCGCTATAGACCCAATGCGGCCGCAGTCCATTTAGTGCGGTCCGCGGTGGAAAAGGTCAGAGAGATGCAACTTTGGAAGCTCAAGCACTGCGGTCCGCGGAAGATTCTTCGTGGCCACAGTAGCCTCATCGAGGCCGCAATCCATTTTGTGCGGTCCGCTGAGAAGGGATTCAGAGAGCTGGGAGTTTGGAAGATTGGAAGCCACTGCGGCTGCAGTCCATTTTGTGCGGACCGCAGTGAAGCCACCGTGGCCGCGGCGCATTTTATGTGGTCCGTGGTGGCCAGATTCAGAGCCTGAGAAATGAAGCTAAGAAGGCTCACCGCGCCCGCGGTCCGCGGTACCTCCGTCAGGGGTATTTTTTGTCCAAAAAATTTGGCCTTGTATAAATACTTCTTTTTCAGATTTTTAGGTTATCTAATTCGTAGCTGAGCACGTGAAGGCCGTTTTGGACCTATTTTGAGTAGTTTTGTGGCTAGTTTAACATTGAATCTTTAATTCTTAGCTTGTAAACATATTATATGGGTTATTCTTCATCTAATTATCTGTTTTCTTCCACTATTATGAGTAGGTAGACCCATTAGCTAGGGTTGTGGCTCAACCCTAGTGTGGGTATTTGATGGGTCTTATGTTTTAATGCTTAGATGTTTATGGGTGGTTGATATTTGGACTGGTTTGTGTTTTCTATGTTGAATTAGTGGTTGCAAACACTAATTTTTGCCTTTTTGACTTGGGCTCTTCTTGAGAAAGAGAGTTTGAGTCTAGGAAAATTAGTCCAGCAAGGAATTGGGGTGTATTCAAGAGATTGATAGCCCCAATTAAAGGGTTAAACCTAGAGATAGTAATACCCGACTTGAGCCTATATTGCTTGCACAAATCTTGACATCCAATTGGTCTTGAGAAAGTCAATTAGGGAAAAGTCACTCAAGCTACCGAGAAGTATAGAGTGAGTAGTTTCGTGCATTGGTTATATCGCAATCCCCAACATAACATCTTTGCCTTAAGCTTTAGAACCCGTCAAATATTCACCTAGGAGAAAGTCACTTCCCTAGTGCCTCGTTATCCATTTAGGAAACCTTTCAAGTATTTGCTCTTTGTTTAACTTAGCATCTCATTAGTATAATATTAGAAGTAACAGACGAACAATTATGATTGGAGGTGTAATTAAGAGCACTACGCATTGCTAATTTAGATAGGAATCCAATTCTCAACCAATCTAGCTCCCTGTGGATTCGATGCCGACAATCTCGGGTAAAAGTTGCATCGACCGCTCTTGCCACTTTGTAGTGGTGTAGGGTTGGACCCGATCAGTAACTAAGAAAGTCGTCGCACATTTTGTTAGGGATCGTATTGTTTGCCTATTCGGGATACCAGAATCCATCATCACCGAGAATGCCGCCAACCTCAATAGTGACTTAATGAAAGCCATGCGTGAAACCTTTAAAATCAAGCATAAGAATTCCACAGCATATAGGCCTCAAATGAATGGAGTCATGGAGGCCGCAAATAAGAATATCAAGAAGATATTGAGAAAGATGGTAGACAACCACAAGAAACCATTTGCCTTATTGGGGGTACCATACCACAGTCCGCACATCAATCGGGGAAACTCCCTACTTGTTGGTCTACGATACTGAAGTTATCATTCCCGCCGAAGTCGAAATCCCTTCTTTGAGAATTATACAAGAAGCATAACTCAGTGATGCAGAATGGATACGGAGTCGCTATGAACAATTGGCTCTTATTGACGGGAAAAGAATGAACGCGGTATGCCATGGTCAACTTTATCAGAACAGAATGTCCAGAGCTTTCAACAAAAGGGTCAGACCTAGATAGTTCACACCGGGGCAACTGGTGCTGAAGCGAATCTTTCCACATCAGGGTGAAGCCAAAGGGAAGTTTTCACCCAACTGGCAAGTTCCTTACATGGTTCATCGAGTACTAACAGGAGGAGCACTCATACTTGCAGAAATGGATGGAGAAATTTGGCCAAAACCTATCAATTCAGACGCAGTCAAGAGATACTATGTTTAGGATTGTTTACATTTCTTCATTTGATGTAACTGAACTACGCTTGACCTGCTGCCCATTTAAGAGGGGATACGTAGGCACCCATGTGGTTTCGGTCATATCTTAATAAAATCTTCATTTTCCCCATGGTCAGAAACTGGGGCAGAATTTTGAGGAGGACCCTCAAAATTCCGGAGCAAGTCCAGCCAATTTCATCATATGTGGAACGGCCGAAGAATCGCTTATTATACTGAGGCAAATTTTTGAGGGGAACCTCAAAATTGTAATGCAAGGAAGCTGCAATGTCTCCAAAGTGTCACAGTCATTGGTTCATCTAATTTACTTGATATTGCATACTACTATGTTTTAAATAACTACATTTATCAAATGCATGCATATCTTTCGAAAACTTTATTTCTATAGCAGTCAGATGTTACCCAGGGTAACTCAAACAGGATCTCCAGAGCCAAGCAAAGCAAAGCAAGTGGGCGAAGGCACGAACCAACCTTCCCGCAAAACTCACAATTTTTCTCTGGATGCAGGCACAATGAACATAACAGGAGTATTCACAAATACACTATCTTCATAACGACAAATTTGCCAAACGCAAACATGTCTCCAAATAAGAAAATACTCTACTATCACTCATTATCTTTTCTTTGCATGAGGCTAAGCACTGCCTCCCATTTTGCATGAGTCCAATCCCTGCCTCCTCAATTGCATAAGGCTAGCATTGCGTTCCATTGCATGAGACTAAGCCTTGTCTCCTTTTCCTGCATGAGACTAAGAATTGTCTCCCATTTTGCATGAGGCTAAGCCTTGTCTCCTCAATTGCATAAGGCTAAGCACTGCCTTCCATTACATGAGATTAAGCATTGTCTCCCATTCTGCATGAGGCTAAGCCTTGCCTCTTCAATTGCATAAGGCTAAGCATTGCCTTTCCTTGCATAAGACAAAGCACTGTCTCCTATTTCTGCATGAGGCTAAGCCTTGCCTCCTCAATTGCATAAGGCTAAGCATTGTCTTTTCCTGCATGAGACTAAGCCCTGTCTCTATAATTGCATGAGACTAAGCATTGTCTCCCATTTTTCATGAGGCTAAGCCCTGCCTCCTCTATTGCATAAGGCTAAGCATTGCCTTTCCCTGCTTGAGACTAAGCCATGCATAAGGCTAAGCATTGTCTTTCCCTGCATAAGACTAAGCATGGTCTCCTAATTGCATGAGACTAAGCAGTGTCTCCCTTTCTTGCATGAGGCTAAGCCCTGCCTCCTCGATTGCATAAGGCTAAGCTCTGCCTTTCCTGGTATAACACCAAATGATATGCTACTTGAAATCTAGCACTATCTTATACAAGACTAAGCTCTGTCTTGTTTCACTTATTATATGACCCAGCATCATGTCTTTGCATCTCATCGGCTGAAACATCGCCATCTTGTCCAAAGGCGCCATAGTCCGAAGGCATCATCCTCATAGCCTGAAGGCACCATGTCATGGCCTGAGGATCTCCCAATGTTGCACATCATTATTCAAAGGCGTCATAGTTCAGAGGCACCATTCTCATGACCCGAGAATGCCATTTCATGGCCTACGTATCCCTTATCTCACAATTCATGGCCTGGGACGTTATGGTCTAAGGACATCATCCTCACCGTCCAAAGAAAATCTCCATAGTCCAAATGGAATTTGCATCATGTTTAAATTCTAGCAATAATCCATATATATTTGCATGCATCGTGTTTTAAGTTTTTCAGGTAATCTAGGAAATAACCATTCTTCAAACAGGAACAATCTTTGCTCCGGTTTCCGCTCACAACGTCCACATCCTGCAATTATTTCAAAACGTAACCGATCACCATCACTTACCCATTTTTACTCGATAACCGTTCAGATACTTGCCTTGTGATACGCCCATAACGTCTCAAATTCATATTCATGGCTTCGCATAAATTCATCCGATATTGTCCTACCCCAAAAGAACCTTTTCCAAAACATACAACCATTCCTATAACAATTTCATCGGTTTCGTCCATCATTGGATCCAGAACTACACACGGCCTGATTCCCGTAACACCAGGGATATGTAGGAAACTCAGGATCCAGGGTTTGGCCCCATTTTAATCACATCATTCCTCGTTCTGTTCGGCCAAAATTGGTCATCATTTTCTTTACCCGATAATTCTTCCATCATTCCCGGGTAAAGAGGGGCAGCTGTTGATACCTAGTTTTTCCCTTATATTTTTAAATTGTATATATATATATATATATACTTTCAATATAGCATATTTGCATCATCATTTAGTTTATAAACCTATACAAGCATTTTACATAGTTTTCCATAATTTTTAAAGGTTTTAAATCAATCTCTCTCTGTATTTTATTGTATGAATAACCAATAATTATTCTTCAAATTATTTTTATGGTGATTTAATTATCCAAATTCATCATTTACACCAACATGTATATTTTAAAATAATGTACTGCATTTTTCATAATTATATTTGTATTTTTAGGACTAATTGTACATTTTTGCAATAATAGCCCATAGTTATGTATAATTACATTATTTATGCAAGAAATAATTAGGATTTACCTATTTATCCCTAAATTTGATTTTTATTAATTCTGCATGTTATTGCTTCCTTATTTATGGTTGATTTCATAGTGTTACCTTATTTACTTGTTTAATTTCTAGTACTATATAAACCCCTCCCCATTCCCCTTTAAGACAGACTTGAATCGCTATAATCTCACTAAAATTTAAAGCTTTATTCTGTTATTCCTTCATTATCTCGTTCTATACTTTGGTTCTTGGCCGACTGAAAGCCAAGGCCACCGAAATTCTGGGTTCTTGTTCTTCGTTGATATTCAGAATACTGTGGACTTCTGTTCTTTTTTGTTTTTTCACTTAATTGGTGAGTTACTAGACTTCGTAGTTTCATTCTTATGTATCTGTGATTTGCCTATGTTTTCACTCCTGGAGTTTTGCTTAATGTGTTCTTCTGGGTTGTTTTTTGTGTGCAATTTTATTTGTTCTATTTCAATTTTTATCTCTCCTTTACTTTTAATTTCATATTGACAGTTTAAAGGATGCCTAAACCTGATTTGAGTAAATTAGATTCCTTTTAAGCTTATCAAGCCTATGTGTTGCAACTTACTGATGTTTAGGACCTTTGCATCTCTTTGTTGTTTAATCTTGCTACCAATCTTGTTTCTTGAAGATGCTTTACTTACATTATTTGTATCCCTTTTAATAGACTAGTTATTTGTGTTCAAAGCATGAATATATACATTAACTATATAGCATAAGTTTGTTTCCTATCCTATTATGAATTTGCTGTGATATCCTGCTTATGTAGCATGTTTGATCTTGTTCCTTATTAGTATGCTTCTAGCATGTCTTGACTTCCAGTAGTTGCAATGATCTGTTCTCATCCTGTCTAAATTCTGTTTCCAATTAAATGATTCCTTCTTGTAACACTAGCACCTATACTTAGTATAATTTGAACCTTTTCTTTACTATGAGTCTGTGTATACCAATCCTGCAAACCTGCTTTGTTAATGTGTGACTACTTATGCACTAGGTGTTGAACTTGTTCTGCTGAATCTTTGCTAAGTCTGTTCTTATAACCTAAAGCATGTTCGACTATCTGCTCTATGTGCTCAACTTGACTATGTTTGTATCCTTCAGTGTTGTCCCCCAATCTTAGTTTACTTTCTTTCACTTGTTACCTGGGCTCTTTTGAGTTCTCATTCTTAGCCGGCTGAAAGCCAAGGCTACCTAGGTTCTATCATTGACCTCCCTAGTGTTAGAACTGTTCAGGGTCCAATTGAGGACCTTGTGAACTCTGACACACTAGGACTTGGTCCTTAGTCATTTCCTGAATCTCCCCTACTAACCTCCCTAATGTGAGCACTGGTCGGGGTCCATTTTGAGACCCTTGTGAACTCCGACACACTAGGGTCTAAGGTTCCTTAGCACTATGTCCTAAATGCTCCATCCAACCCCCTTTTTACCTACTAAATGAGCCAATGGGCTTGTGTACATGGTTGTTTTCTAAATCTTTGATGGCTACTGGGTTTTGGTTATTTGTGACTCTGACTTCTGGGTTGTGGTGAAACCTGTATGGATACAGAATTGAAGGCCTGGCCTGGCCGGGTATACTTTGGTCCTGTCTTAGGCCCACTATAGTTATTTTATAACTCTGTAATTTATTTCATTTATTGGGCCTGTAATAATGTTGTAATAACAATTGGGGTGTTAGTTAAATTAAGAAAATGGGTTTATTTTTAATATTTGCATGAAACGCATAGAAATCCTGCCTATAAGTATTTAATTTGCTCGAACATGTTCTACTACTGTGTGTGTTAGATAACCTGTCTATAGGTGTTTAATTCGTTTAACATATTCTGCTTCTACACGTTTGTTAGATATCATGACTATAGGAAATAAAATGACCAATCTTTCAATTGCAGCATGTTCGCTAGATACCAAGATCATAGGATTACATTAGTTTATGTTCTACAAATCTCCATTTTAGAAATCATGCCTATAGGGCTTTAATTGGTTTATGTGCCTATAGGAGCTAAAACCAATTTCAATCGCTAATTGTAGAAATTCTGCCTATAGGATAATCCCACTCGCTTTTAAGTGCTAATATTGGACTTTCAAACATTGTTTCGTTTCTTAGCTATGCCATCATTAGAAAGCATGCCCATAGGATCAAATTGAGTAATTCTAAGTATTTCCAGTGGTTATCACTGCCAACTACTATGTAAATCACTTAGAAATCATGTCTATAGGTTTAATCACTTAAAATCGGTAATTCCAATAATCAGCATGCAATATCAGATTCCCTAATTGTGCAGTTATTTAATCACGCCTATAAGACTTGCGGCACTTTAATTTGCTTATACGTCAGAAATTACAGCACCGCCTATATAATATTGGAATCCAAAATCACGTAGAAATCATGCCTATAAGACTTAACGATTCTAACATGTCTTAATACCATATACTGCCTAACCAGAAATTTGTTTGCGTGATTTTCCTGCTTATGTGTGGAGGTTACTTGAGCCCCTTTATTGCAATTACGTGCAGTCCTATCTGCTTTTGACTGTCACCTAGTTTTATCATTTTGAGTAGCTGAGTTGAGTCTAGAACTACTAAATAGTAGGTCCAAAGCCTCCTTAGCCATAGGCGTGGGACGGGTAGTGCACACATAAGGCACGGTTTAGATCAACTAGTGCACTTTTGGTAACAACTTAAAGATAGTAATCGGGTAGCAATAGATGATAGTCTGTGCCCGCTGAATAATACGAGTAAAACCCACCTTGAGGGAGTTACGAAGTATTATTTATGTTGCACGGGGTGATCCTTTAGGCTAAAAAAATTAGGACCCCCACCTACCTTGTCTTTAAATCAATTATTTATGTTTATTCAAGGACTTTTGGTAATAACTTCTGAAACTTCTTGCTTTCTTTATCTTAATTTGTCTGACTAATTCATATAATTCGAGTTCGGTCGGGACCCATAGTTGTGGACCTCGAAGAGTGCCTAACACCTTCTCTTTGAGGTAATTTGAGCCCTTACCTGATCTTTGGTGACGCAAACCAGTTAAACCAGAATTACCTGCAAATAGGTGCCCTAATGCACCTCAAACCCGTTAGGTGGCGACTCTCTCTTGTAATACCTTCCTTAGAAGAGTTGTCACGACGTCGAAACCCGATTTTGCGAGAAAAAGGGGTGCGAAAAGTCTGCTCATCAGGAGGAGGCTCTACTTCTCGTGGTTCATTTGGTGGATGAATCGCCTCAGGACGACGGCGAAGAGGCTCCATTAAAGAGGCGGAGAATAAGGGCCGATGGGGTACCCAGGATCGAAGGGCCTTCGAGGGGCGATCCCGTGTTGGCAGTGTCTGATCCTGCTGGTAATATCAATTTAGATGAGGAGATCGTATCCCCCTCGAGCGTGGAGATGATGCTCGTTTCTGGCGTGGGGGAGTCTACCGTGGTAGGAGGGTAGAACTCGGAGGCTGCTGTGATCATTTTGAGTGGTCCATCAACTTCACAATTGGCTCGTGCTCCCTCTTCGGCCAGCGAGAGGGCAAAGGGCATAGTTGTAGATGACTATGAGTCCGGTTCAGATATTAACCCCGAGGATATAAGCATGTTTGAGGTAGAATTCACTCGGGTGGAGGCGGGAATGGATTATTCCTCCCGCGTGATTGAGATTGCCCCGAAGTGCGATTTGTTAGAGGACACGGTAAGCCTGGTGCCCCAATTTGCCCTTCTTTTTTCTGCTACTGAAAGGAGGTCCCATTAGGAGATCAGTGATGCTGGCCTATCACGGGGCGTAGCCGGAATGGCTTTGAGGGTGAGTCTATTGCTTTCTTCGTTTTACGTCTTCCACTCTTGCTAATTTTCTCTTCTTGTTCTCTTTTCTTTTTTCAAACTTTCATTTTGGAGACTGAGAGTATCCGCCGCGAGGAGAGGCGGGCTGCCATTTTTTCAAAAAATGGTTTCAAAATACCACCAATACCGTGACAAGTGCCGCGATTTGCCTGCACGACTTAGGGCGGGCGGCAATCCTCAATCCCTTAGGAGGAGTTGGAGCGGAAGGACGTAGACGTGATGTGGTCTATGGGAAGATGCAGCGAACTCGAGGGGCTTCTTAGGGCTAAAGAAGAAGAGCTCGAGGCGGTCAAGGGTGTTACCACTAAGTGTGTTGATCTTCAGGCGAAGGCGGTGGCCCTGCGGGCGGAGCTTGAGCAGAGCGATATTAGGGTCGTCGGTCTAAGTGTTGAATTGGCGGAGAAGGCGACCGAATAGTAAGGGAAGGCGACCGAGCTGGAGAGGGCTGAGGGGGCCCGAGTAGCACCCTTGGCGAGGGCTGCGACACTGGAAGATTCTATTCGCCTTCTCAGGTCTGAACGCGCAACTGAGATGGAAACGGCTGCTCTGAAGGAGGTGCAGCTTGACGAGCAAATTGGCGAGCTTGAGAGAGACGTCTCGAGCTTGGATGATCAAATTACTGCTCTCGAGGCTGAGAGGGCGCAATTGTTGTCTTCGACTCCTCTTGCACCCGCCTCTGTTGACGTTCATCGCCCTTTGTATGAGATGTGGGTCCACACTGAGGCTCAGCGAGATATATATATAAGGGCTTGTTGGCAACGAGGAATGTTCCTTAAGCCGCTTTCGAGGAAGCTCGTGTTAAAGCGCGTGAGGCCCGGCTTGCTTGTGGTTATGACCCCGCGATGCCGAAGGCCGGTGGAGTTGATGAGACCGAGGATGGGCCTACCTTCGACGATGAACATTCCAATGGAGAGGGTGACGGCGGAGATGAAGATAATGCCGAGTGAGGCTTTTTTCTCAATTTTTCCTTCTGTATTTAGTTTTTCTGTACTTAGTTAGTTGGGTGGGGGTCCCCTTTTGGCCCTTTGTAAGGCGTTATTTATCTTTTGAATGGAACAGTTGATTTTTCCTTGAGTGTATGTTTTAAGCCTTTCCTTCTTTTTCTTTTTCTTTTTCGAATTTCTTGGATCTTTGGCAATGAGTCCCTGACTTTTGGTAGTTAATTCCACCGAGGTCGAATTTTAACCTGCTAATTCGAGCGAAGTCGAATTTGACTTACTAATTCGAGCGGGGTCGAATATGTCTCTTGTCACACCTTCTTTTTACACCCGAGGGGTATATAAGGGAATTTTTCCAATTAAAGTGACATTATTCGAAATGGAATTATTTTTAATTAATTTCAGAGTCGCCACTTGGAATAATTTAAGGTGTTCCAAGTCACCGGTTTATTTTAAATCCCAAGTAGAGGAAATTTTGACTTTATTTAAAAGTCTGTGAAACCAGAAATTCTAAGTAAGGAATTTTGTTAACCCGGGAGAAGGTGTTAGGCATTCCCCAATTCCGTGGTTCGAGCACGGTCGCTTAAACTATTAATAATTGGCCTAGTTATGTGATTTATACATTTTTTAAACCTAGTGCATTTTTAACCTTTTAAACCGCTTTTAATTGTTTTTGGAATTATTTCTGGAACTAGTTACGATTGTCGTACACATACCGTTTTGGAGCACACCACAAACCACGCTACATGAAATGCACCCGCGATTCGCGATATGTTTACTTTTATTTATTGTTCGAAGTTGTTATGATTCGGTCACATGAAATGCACACCCGAATTTGGGAATTAGGTATCATGACTATGCCACGGGAACCGTACCCATAGTCACGATAATTTATTATAAAACGTGCCTAAAGCAAACTACGAATGTTTAAAGTATTTTCTACACTAGTTATGAATGTTCAAAGTATTCTTCACACTAGTTTTGGTATTAATGTGAGGGCCATAAATTATGGGATTCATTTGCGGATGGCACACCTCAATTTATTTCAAAAGAAAGTATTCAACTATTAGTAATTCATTAGTTAAAACCGACATTTGTCAAATTCGCGTCTAAAGCAGACTACGAATGTTCACATTTATTTTCTTAAAAAAAAACTAAGTTGAAATTTAAAGTAACGCTACTAATTAAAGATATGCATTAGGTAGATATACTTGAATTTTAATTGTTTTGGAGAAGGTTAGGTCAGCAGTGAGACTGTCACGTTATCTAAAAAGAACCAATGGGGAAAATATTGCTAATGCTGTTTGGGCTTGCAATTAAGCCCATGAGCGGAAAACAGGGGGGTCAGAGATTATGCCAGGTCTTGTTTCAACCGAGCTCTCTTTCATTTTGGGGCTAATCAGGCCCAGCAATACAACAGAAAAACTATTAACGTACAAGAGGCCCCAACTGAAGTCAATTTTCTTAAAAAAACGCTATAACAAAACAAAGAAAAGAAAGTTTATTAAACTCTGAAACTCAAATATGCTGAATAACTTCATTATAGATTTTAACTTGCCATTAGCAACAAACATAGGTCTAAACTACCTTAAGCTTCTTATTAATCACATTAATATCAAAAACATAATTACTTTAGCAACGCTGGAACTCTAAACCATTAAATTGGATATACCTAGCAATCATACAATGAATCTGTATGACATGTTAATCAATATCCTCTAATAAACAACCCAAATAAGTTGCTGAAGCTATTATGGACAATACATAAAAAGGTGAACTAATCTAAACATTCACACATGAAGGCTCCCCACTAAACTGTTAACTATCAGGTAGATCCCACTTGCTTAAACATGGAAACTCATACATTACAAACAATAAAGCTAAATAACTGGAAAAAATCATATGAGAAGTAAAATCTAAAATTTAACATTTTAAGCTAAACTATTTAAACTGAAATTTAATACATGAAAGAGATACTATTCAGCACTTTCAATACTAAGCCTCCGAGCTGGTTCATGGAACAATACAGCAAATTTAATGTATTTAAGTAGAAGCTAGAGAGGAAGAAGCTAAAGAACAAAAGTCAAATGACTTGAAAAACATCAAAAGAAGGTGAAATTTAAACATGAATCTTAAACTCCATAGCAGCAGTACACTCTTCAAAACAGGCTTGCATTTCATTCATCATTCAAAGCTCAAGATATACCTGATTACAAAGAATAACAAACAAGGCCGTAAATCTTCAAGGAAACAGCAAAAGACAAGACAGGAAACTAATGAAACTAGTAGCAATGACCAGCAGTATCACAGCTTCAACCTCAAACCATCTTGCAACTCAAGAAAACCCAGAAATTTCAAAAGAAAAAAATTATTCTAACTTAGGTCCAAATCCGAAAAGAAATTGATCAGCTATCAATGGAACAGTAGCTGAACTTTTGAGTGCTTTTAGGGTTCTGAAAATCTGATGAGTGTTTGTGCGTCACGACCCCAAACCATCCAGTCGTGATGGCCCCTATCACAGTATTAGGCCAGCCGATTCAACACTAATAACATAAAGGTCTTTTGTAAATTCATTTCTTAATCAAATATGATCACAATTCTTTCATTTTCATATCTCAAAATATGCGGGGGGAAAAACAAATACGCGAATATATCAACACTGCCCGATCCTGGTGTCACTAGTCATGAGCCACTAAGATACAGTCCAATACTGTCTACTCAATACGAGATAAGACTGAAATATATAATACTAAGGATAGGAAGGAGAAAGGTAGGGCTGCGGATGCCGTGCAGCTACCTTGCTATCTCCGGAAAATACTCTGAAGGCAAAGATCAGCTCTCACTCGGATACTCTGTCACCTGGATCTGCACACAAGGTGCAGGGAGTAACGTGAGTACGCCAACTCAGTAAGTAACCAAAGTAAATATAGGTTGAGTGCAGTGACGAGCATTTAAATCATATACATAGTCTAGCATAAAATCTCAATAGAAATAACAAAGTCAAATCCGTAGTTCAATTCCCGAACATCTCATAAAAACTCCAGTTTCAATGAAAGTTATTTAAAACACTTGTTCAACATTTTTCAATAGAGGCTCAATATAGAGAAGAGTGAAAATAGTAATTTCATAAACAAGCCCCTCGGGCAAAGTGTCACTCATATATATATATATATAGCCCCTCGAGCAAGCCTCTCAGTCTCTCATGACTCAACTCTTATCAATCAGCACTCTCGCTCAATAGATATCATCATAATAATAACCACTGCGACGCGTACCCCGATCCGTAAATATATTTAGTCGACTGCGCTCACTAGGGGTGTGCAGACTCCGGAGGGGCTCCTACAGCCCAAACGCTATATCGTTGCGGCGTGCAGCCCGATCCAAGCGCTATATCGCACCGGCGTGCAGCCCGATCCATAAATATATAAATATCGTTGCGGCATGCAGCCCGATCCATAAATATATAAATATCACTGCGGCGTGCAGCCCGATCCGTAAATATATATAATCCTCACCACCTGGTCATCGACCTCTCTCAGTCATCAACCTCACAGCCACTCGGGTATTTTAGCGAAAAATCAGGGAACTCAGCCTAAACAGTTTTTCATATATTTGAAAGTAGAGTAATGAAACTGAATCAAACAATAAACAGGTAAAATCATGACCGAGGATATGCTTTCGAATCAAAACAGTGTGAGGATGATAGTAAAATACCCTTGAGCGTCCAAACAGTACGGCACAAGGCCCCAAACATGGCATTTAGCCCAAGTTAACAGAGTCATTTCTAAACACATAGATTTCATATAGAGTATCAAAATATGCAACTGTATGGTTGCCATGGGACAGACCAAGTCACAATCCCTATGGGTGCACGCCCACACGCCCGTCACCTAGCATGTGCGTCACCTCATTTATCAAAATAGTACGAATTTTCGGGGTTTCATACCCTCAGGTCTAGATTTACTATTTTTACTCACCTCAATCCAAGCAAAATCCTACTCCGTAATGGCTTTGCCTCTCAAATCGGTCTCCGAATGCCTCGAATCTAGCCACAAACAATTCGATTCAATCAATACCATTTATAGGAATTAATTCCCAATGAAATTCTACATTTTCCATTAAAAATGTTGAAATTGCACTCAATATTCGCCCGTGGGGCCCACGTCTCGAAATCCGGCGAAGCTCATAAAATCCGATAACTCATTCCGATACGAGTTTAACCATACCAAAATTATCAAATTCCGACAACAACTCGACCTCCAAATCTTAAATTTTTCATTTTTGAAAAGTTTTGCAAAAATTCCAATTTCTTCCATTTAAATCCGAATTAAACGATGAATATAACCATGGATTTATGAAATATAATCACTTTCGGATGTAGAAAACTTACCTCAATGTTTCCCTTGAAAAATCTGTTGAAAATTGCTTTTCCCGAGCTCTAAAATCGTCAAGAATGAATAAAAATGGCTAACTCCCGAATATAAACTGCTTTCCAGGAAAGTCGCATTTACGAAATGCGACTTGCTCATTATTTCCAGCCAAAGCAAAAGGCAGTACCAGCCTTCACTAAATTTGTCATAACTTTCTGTACAAATATTTAAATGATGAATGGTTTAACTTTCTGGAAGGGCTACGACTTTCATGTTTTGCAAATTTTCAGATTCCTTATGGATTTCTAGATATAAGCTTCCAAAGTAGCCTCCTCGCGTCAGAAATTTCTGGAAAATTTTCAAAACAGCTTTACCAGCCTTTATTCAAACGATCACAACTTTCTGTACAAATATCCAAATGATTAATGGTTTAGCTTTCTGGAAATGAGGATGCAAGGGCTACAATTTTCATGTTTTACAAATTTACAGATTCCTTACAGATTTCGAGATATAAGCTTCCGAAGTAGGCTCCATGATTGCACAGTTGCTGTCCAAGACAGCTTCCGCAGCAGAAAATTCCAGCAACCTTTTTTGTCCGATATCCATTCAGTTAACCTTCCGAAATCCACCCGAGGCCCTTGGGACCTTAGCCAATTATACCAACATATTCCAAAATACAATACGAACTTAATCTAGGCTTCAAACCACGTCAAGCAACGCCGAAATTACGAATTGTGCATCGAATTGAATTATGAGTTTTCAAATCTTCCAACCTCTACATTTTGCGCCGAAACATAACAAATCAATCCGGAATGACTTCAAATTTTGCACACAATTCATAAATGACATAACAAAGCTATGAATATTTTCAGAACTGGATTTCGACCCCGATATCAAAAAATCAACCCCCGGGTCAAACTTCCAAACTTAAATTTCTTATTTTCGCCATTTCAAGCGTAATTTAGCTACGGGCCTTGAAATCACATTCCGGACGCGCTTCCAAGTCAAAAATGACCTAACGAATCTAACCAAATCATAAAAATCCAAATTCGAGACCGAATACTAAAAAGTCAAAACTTGGTCAAACCTTTCAAATTTAAAGCTTCAAGCTGAGAATCATTCTTCCATATCTGTTCAGATTAACCTGAAAACCAAAACCGACGATTTACATAAGTCATAATACATCATACAGGGCTAGTCATGCCCGAGAACTGGCAAGCGAAGTGCATATGCTCAAAACGACAGGTCGGGTCGTTACATCCTCCCCACTTAAACATGCGTTCGTCCTCGATGTATAACCTTACCATGCGCATACCCGGGGGTGCTCCCACATCACCCTATTCCATATAGGTCCGATAGCATAATATAACTGAAATTTCGCAATCCAACCTAGCCCATAAGCCTTAGAACCAAATTTTCACTTCCGAAAGTGTCTATAAGATCAGAATCTCACATCTATACACTGTATAAGTTCGGACAAGCTGAATAAAACCATATCTGTAACCCAAGATGTAATTACTTGATATACCACATAACTCAAACACTCGTAGTGATAACTTCTATTCACAGCAGCTACTCAAGCAACCCAATACTAGTAATAAACCTCTGATCAAACATAGCCTCATTCCAACACTTTCATATAATGCAAACGATGAAAGAAATTACGCAGATATCATAACCATTCCTCAGATCAACCAACCGTGGAGTCCCCTATCCTTCGCCAAGGACTGTAGTAAATTTCTAAGCCGAATTTCGATATTATCCTTCCAACATGCCGAAATCGAATCCGATAGCATTCATCCTGGTCCAATGACCTCATCTCATCCCACACGACTACTCCAGTGACATGACACATCGATACAATCTAAAGCCTCAACCCCTGAAATCCGCGGACCAATAAGCATCAATCCAAATGCGCTCAAATCATGGAAAATGACTCGAATGAGAGAGTTGTACTGCAAGCTCACCAGTACCACCACAACACGATGCTAAGAACCCATCACACATCGTAGAACCAGAACACATGAATCTAACCCAAAAGATCATACCTCCACATAACTCCACTGCAATGCGCGACCCTTTCCAAACACTGGTCCACATGAATCACCTCAAGTCACCATGCTCAAAATCAACAACCACACGCCATTTGATGTCTAGTACCAAAAGTGAATCACCATAACCACGGAGAGCAAACGATCATATCCAATGCGCAATCAATCATGCAACACCCAAATACCCGTCTCACTCAAATTCCGCCATAGAGCCCAAATAGAACCATATCACTTGTGCATAAAATCAACGAATCACAACTCCTTGCATCACGGAAAGGTAACTCATAGATTACTCCAGAACACGAATAAGCTCAATGACAATCAAATGGCACATTTCGGAGTCAACAAATCCGACTCGATGCAGAACAAACCTCCATATCGGTCTACCAATGAACCCCTTATCAAGGAGTTCCTGAAGCTGCTCCTTCAACTCCTTTAACTTCTCAGGTTCCATACGATACGGTGAAATAGAGATGGGCCGAGTACCCAGCACCAAATCAATACTGAAATCAATAACCCTGTCCGGCGGCATGCCCGGCAGGTCTGCAAGAAACACATCCGGAAAATCCCTCACCATCGGAATTGAATCAATGGTAGGAGTCTCTGTACTAACATCCCTCACGAAGGCCAAATAAGAAAGACAGCCCTTCCCAACCATCTGTTGGGTCTTCAAACAAATGAAATCACTCTACTGGGAACAAAATCCGTCGAACCTCGCCACTCAATCCGTGGCATCCCCGGCATAGCCCACGTCATCGTCTTAGCGTAACAGTCCAGAATAACACGACGCGGAGACAACCAATCTATACCCTTATCACATCAAAGTCTACCATACTAACCAACAAAAGATCCACTCGGGTCCCAAACCCCCAATAGTCACCATACAAGACCGATATACGCGGTCCACAACCACGACATAACCTGTTTATGAGAACTCCTAGTCTCCAAATCCATAAAGCACCTAAATCACTATATCCCTTCCCAACTCCACCGCTCGTACATATAACACACCTCTGCTACTCGATCATTCCACGAGGGGTACTTCTAAAATTCTTCGGTGCCACCAAGCAAACTTGAATATCAGTAGTCGATCAAACAAGAGAGTGCCGCAATACCAATGAAGTATCCTTAACTCAACACATTGCCTTTTCTGAAATGTGTACTCTCATCAAGCCATACAAATTAGTAATATCATTTACCTAGTCATCTGAAGCTGTCCATGCTGCCTAAGAATTTATAACCTTCCTTTCAGAACTAAACCGTGACCTTACACATGCAAATCTCAATCCTACACAACATACCGTATATACTATGACATCCTATGATAAATGTGAGAACTTCATAATCCACTCCAAGCCACAAGCAACTATGTACTCAACTAGCCAAGAACATTCTATTTGATCCCATCTAGGAGAAATCACTACACCTCACATGTTCCTCACGCCATTAGGAAATATGCATCTCTAACCGCGGTAGACATCATCAAGAACTCTCGATTCCCATTTGCACAAAGCCAAACCGTCAGAACTGAGACCTTCTAACTCAACCAAGCTATGAAGCTCACCAAAACTCAAGAGCATTGCCACGAAACACTCATTACCTCATAAGCACCCAAAGAACCAATCATATCCCTTACCATATCGATCCGCCCTACTACCAAGTTGTTCTGTTTATCTGAATTCCTTCTGAATTACCTTCAATTTATACTTGTCCTTGCCATAATACCACAATCATCAACACAGACTCACCACACGAGACCCAAGCATAAAACTGCATCATCTAAGGCTCATAAGCCGCTGAATACTCTAGTAATATCCCCAAAAGTACCATATTCAAAATACTTACCCTGAAAAGGCTTTCTGCGAACCTAAAGCAATGACCTTCACCTTCTTGATACTAATATGTAGAATCCATGTCGATATAAAAATGCCACAAGTCTTGACACCCTCCAATGTAAACCTTAGTTTCTAGCCAAATACACATCCTGAAGATCCCCATTTGTTACATATAAATCTTGAATCCATTAGAACCATTCTCTGGAGTCATCCACTCTACTCAGGTTTCGGTTAAACTGATCAAACAAACCGAACGACATGTGCCCCATTAGTACAGCAACACCCAAGGAAGTAACCCATCCTCCTAAGCAACCGAGTGATATCCTACTCCATATCCGTTACATCCCTTACAACATTAACTAATTCATCCAACGTTTCTCATATACCCATAAAGCATAACACAACCCTTATTCAAAATTTCTTTTACTCGGTCATCCTCGATCTCAACCTCTGTAAGCCACAACTGATTCACCAGTATACCTCAAACTGAAACCGATACGACACTTAGCCGCGCAATCCACTTATCAATAGCAGACTCCCCCACTTGGCTCAAACTCATAGGTCAAAACACACAAAAACTCGCAATGCCCATACTCTATTACTTCCATAATACTATAAGGAGATTAAACTAAATCCTTCATAAGCTCATGTAACACAAACCATCTAGTATTTCAAATCATCTGCAAATCTCGCATTCACCCTTGTAACAGTCAAGCCCACAATCATAAGCGATCCAAACCCAAATTGCAACACATATAACCCACTAGTAAAAGAGAACTCACTACAAAACAACATAGGGATCACTCATGATGCCCCGCAGGAGATAAACCACATGTTTCGCCTTAAACTAACATTCACTTATACCCTTCCACAGTCATAAACATTATGCAATCACTTAATCTTCCGAGTCTGAACTCATATCACAATATAAAAAATCTATTTCACTCATCAACTAAACAACATGAAAAGATTCTTCAACACACCCATACCTCGAGACTATACGTCAAATCAAGATGTAATGCAAGCACCAAATAGTCCTTTCTACACCTTAAGCAGACCCTTCTCTTCACACTCGAATCATATGAACACATCTCTAGTCACATCATACTCATCACGTAGACATCCAGCCACTAATTCCACTAATAAGGATACTACCGAACATATAAGTCCAAAGGCGCGTGCTCACACAATCACACATCTGTGCTCAAACCACAGTCAAGCCCCAGCCTCAAGTCCTCCAAACTGGCCCAACACAAAAATCACATCTCGCCCCTCGTTTAGGGAATCACAAGCCGTCGATGCACAACTGATACCGAGCGCTCATGCGCGCACACGAATGCGTGGAAGGAATTTCAAGAGTAACATTTCAAGCTGAATTAATGCCGCACAATAAGAATTCAAGAATGTGGAATTTTCCTAAAGGTTCTGCAGCCTCTCGAAGATAAGTACAAACATCTCCGTACCGATCCGCAAGACTCTACTAAACCGGCTCATGACTCGTGAGACCTATGTAACCTAGGCTCTGATACCAACTTGTCACGACCCCAAACCACCCAATCGTGATGGCGCCTATCACAGTACTAGGCCAACCGATTCAACACTAATAACATAAAGGTCTTTTGTGAATTCGTTTCATAATCAAATATGATCACAATTCTTTCATTTTCATATATCAAAATACGCGGAAAAAATAAAAAGTTGAATATATCAACACTGCCCGATCCTGGTGTCACTAGTCATGAGCCACTAAGATACAGTCCAATACTATCTACTCAATACAAGATAAGACTAAAATATATAATACTAAGGATATGAAGGAGAAAGGCAGGGCTGCGGACGTCGTACCGCTACCTTGCTATCTCCGGAAAATACTCTGAAGGCAAAGATCAGCTCTCAGTCGGATGCTTTGGCACCTGGATCTGCACACAAGGTACAGGGAGTAACGTGAGTATGCCAACTCAGTAAGTAACCAAAGTAAATAAAGGCTGAGTGCAGTGACGAGCATTTAAATCATATACATAGTCTAGCATAAAATCTCAATAGAAATAACAAAGTCAAATCCGTAGTTCAATTCCCGAACATCTCGTAAAACTCTAGTTTCAATGAAAGTTATTCAAAACACATTTTCAACATTTTTCAATAGAGGCTCAGTATAGAGAAGAGTGAAATAGTACTTTCATAAACAAGCCCCTCGGGCAAAGTGTCACTCATATATATATAGCCCCTCGGGCAAGCCTCTCAGTCACTGGTGACTCAACTCTCATCAATCATCACTCTCGCTCAATAGATATCATCATAATAATAACCATTGCGACGCGCAACCCGATTCGTAAATATATATAGTCGATTGCGCTCACTAGGGGTGTGCAGACTCCGGAAAGTCTCCTACAGCCCAAGTGTTATATCGCGGCTGTGTGCAGCCTGATCCACAAATATCGCTGCGGCGTGTAGACCAATCCATAAATATATAAATATCGTTGCGGCAAGAAGCCCGATCCATATATATATAAATATCATTGCGGCTTGCAGCCCGATCCATAAATATATATAATCCTCACCACCAGGTCCTCAACCTCTCTCAGTCATCAACCTCACAGCCACTCGGGTATTTTAGTGAAAAATCAAGGAACTCAGTCTAAACAGTTTTTCATATATTTGAAAGTAGAGTAATGAAACTGAATCAAACAATAAACAGGTAAAAATCATGACTGAGGATAGGCTTTCGAATCAAACAGTGTGAGGATGATAGTAAAATACCCTTGAGGGTCCAAACAGTACGGCACAAGGCCCCAAACATGGCATTTAGCCCAAGTTAACAGAGTCATTTCTAAACACATAGATTTCATATAGAGTCTATCAAAATATGCAACTGTATAGCTGCCATGGGACAGAACAAGTCACAATCCCTACAGGTGCACACCCACACGCCCGTCACCTAGCATGTGCGTCACCTCATTTATCAAAATAGTACGAATTTTTGGGGTTTCATACCCTCAGATCTAGATTTACTATCGTTACTTACCTCAATCCGAGCAAAATCCTACTCCGTAATGCCTTTGCCTCTCAAATCGGACTCTGAATGCCTCGAATCTAGCCACAAACAATTCGCTTCAATCAATACCATTTATAGGAATTAATTCCCAATGAAATTCTACATTTTCCGTTAAAATCTGAAATTGCACTCAAAATTTGCCCGTGGGGCCCATGTCTCGAAATCCGGCAAAACTCATAAAATCTGATAACTCATTCCGATACGAGTTCAACCATACCAAAATTATCAAATTCCGGCAACAACTCGACCTCCAAATCTTAAATTTTTCATTTTTGAAAAGTTTTGCAAAAATTCCAATTTCTTCCATTTAAATCTGAATTAAATGATAAATATAACCGTGGATTTATGAAATATAATCACTTTCGGATATAGAACACTTACCCCAATGTTTTCCTTGAAAAATCTGTTGAAAATCGCTTATCCCGAGCTCTAAAATCGTCAAGAATGAATAAAAATGGCTAAGTCCCGAATATAAACTGCTTTCCAGGCAAGTCGCATTTATGAGATGCGACTTGCTCATTATTTCCAGCCAAAACAAAAGGCAGTACCAGCCTTCACTAAATCTGTCATAACTTTCTATGCAAATATTTAAATGATAAATGGTTTAATTTTCTGGAAACTAGAATTCAAGGGATACAACTTTCATGTTTCGCAAGTTTTCAGATTCCTTATGGGCTTCTAGATATAAGCTTCCAAAAGTAGCCTCCTCGCATCAGAAATTTCTGGAAAATTTTCAAAACAGCTTTACCTGCCTTTATTCAATCAATCATAACTTTCTGTACAAATATCCAAATGATTAATGGTTTTGCTTTATGGAAACGAGGATGAAAATGCTACAACTTTCATGTTTTGCAAATTTACAGATTCCTTATAGATTTCGAGATATAAGCTTCCGAAGTAGACTCCACGATTGCACAATTGCATTCCAAGACAGCTTCGGCAGCAGAAAATTCCAGCAACCTTTTTTGTCCGATATCCATTCAGTTAACCTTCCGAAATCCACCCGAGGCCCTCGGGACCTTAACCAATTATACCGGCATATTCCAAAATACAATACGAACTTAATCGAGGTTTCAAACCACGTCAAGCAACGCCGAAATTACGAATCGCGCATCGAATTGAATTATGAGTTTTCAAATCTTCCAACTTCTACATTTTGCGCCGAAACATATCAAATCAATCCGGAATGACTTCAAATTTTGCACACAATTCATAAATGACATAGCGAAGCTATGAAAATTTTCAAAACTGGATTCCGACCCCGATATTAAAGAGTCAACCCCTGGGTCAACCTTCCAAAATTAAATTTTTTATTTTCGTCATTTCAAGCCTAATTTAGCTACGGACCTCAAAATCACATTCGGGACACGCTTCCAAGTCAAAAATGACCTAACGAATCTAACCTAATCATAAAAATCCAAATTCCAGACCGAATACTAAAAAGTCAAAACTTGGTCAAACCTTTCAAATTTAAAGCTTCAAGCTGAGAATCATTCTTCCATATCTGTTCAGATTAACCTGAAAACCAAAATCGACGATTTACATAAGTCATAATGCATCATACGGGACTAGTCATGCCCGAGAACTGCCAAGCGAAGTGCAAATGCTCAAAACGACAGGTCGGGTCGTTACAGTGTGAGAATGAGTGAATGCTTTTCTTTATATAGTGTATATCCAAAAATAGCATCAAAGAATATTCTACCCTAATTCTTTGGATAGTACAGCTGCTGTGACAGAGAATAATGTCCAGCTGTCCATTTTTCAGCATCTTTTAAAACCAATTTTGGAAAGTTGGTACTTTCTAGAACTTTTCTCTTAGACCCGGGCCAATTGTCATGGCCAAATAGCCCAAGACAAGCCCAAGTCAGGGCCAGATGGCCCAAATCAGGCCTAAACCCAATACAACCTAGGCCTCGATTGATCAGGCCTTCCTTGGCCAACCCAGAACCCAAAATCAAAGTAAAATTGTACAAACTAAACTAGCAAAAACCAATCAACTAACAACTAAATTCAATTAAACTATCCTAAGACAGATTGTAATTAACCTAAACATGCTAAAAATGAACTAAATACTGATTTAAATTAAACTAAAATCTATTTATCATGCAAGCAGAACCAATGAAGAAAACACAATCAATAAATAAAAGATGGGAATATCAGTGGTAAAATCAAATTGGTACTTAAAGAAAGGGGGAGGTGAGATTTTACCCCGTTTAACTCAGAAGAAGCAATAATAAAGAACTTGAAGGAAACCGATGAATTCTGGATGGAATTGAACCTGTCCGAATCTGATATTCTCGGAATGACTCAAAACTATCGTCAATCGATTGCTCTTGTTGAGAGCAATCTATTGACGTAAGATTTAAGTTAAACGAGTCGGAATTGTACGAAAATCCAAAAAGGAAAAGGAAATTAGGGTTTGCCTTTTTTTTGGGGTTTCAGATCCGAAGTTAAGTGAATTTGGCTGGGATTTAGTGAAAACTAATGATGGATTTGGGAAGAAGGGGGATGAGGATTGCATGGTGTAATTTTGGGGTGGTTTGGAGACCGGCCGCCACCGTGAAATGATTTCCGGCGGGCGGCGGCTAGGGTTTAGGCCATGTGAAACTGGGAGCGTTTGGGGGCGGCTAGGGTTTAGGTTAGAGATGGATGAGAGTGAAATGAGAGGGTTCTATGGGGGGGGTCTAATTCGGACAGTTTTATGGGAAACGGGGGTTCAGTTGTGAGCCGTTGCATTAAAATGATCCAACGACTGGGATGAAAGAACGTGAAACGGGGTCATTTTGGGGGGTGGGGATCGGACCGGTTATGGGGGAATTTTGGGCTGGATTTTGGATGGATTTGAGGCATTTTTGGGCTATGTAAGACTTTGGCCCAATATTTAAACACTTTGTTTAATTCCCCCTTTTTTGTATTTTCTTTTTTCTTCTTCTTTTATTTTAAAATCCTAAATTAATTTAGGAACCTAGACTAGGTCCTAAATCAAATCTAAATTATGAAATAAACCTAATTAACTATTTCTAATATTTGAACAATTAATTTTTAAAACTTAATAAAATTAAAGCTAAGGCTAAAATGTAAAATGACCAAATTTCTTTGTGATTTTCTGTTTAATAAAGAAATTAACTAACAAATTATTCCTAAAAATACAAACACAAACCTAAAATGCAATGCATGATATTTTAATATTTTGGGGCATTTTCCATGATTTTAACAAAATTAAACGTGCACAAAAATGCAAACAATTAATAAAAAAAATACTTCAAAAACCCTAAAAATTGAAAAATGAATTGGAGAAAAATCTATTTCTTTAATTTTGTAGAAGTATCTTTTAGTAGGGTAAAATCACGTGTTCACAGCTGCCCTTCTTTGCTCAGAAACGCGAAGAGTTTTCGGGCAAAGATAAAATGAGCAACTACGAGCGGTTTTTGCCTGTTTGAAACTCCATGGGAAGCATTTTTTTTTTTTGGAAAAAGTCTGACCGAACCTTGCTTCGGAGGTTGTCTACATATCCTTGGCTATAAAGGAATCAGGTCAGTGTAGTTCTGGAAGTTTTGGTAGCTGGGACTACCGAGAAACTGTGATTTCACTGTTGTTGCCGCTGTTTCTGCTTGCTGAGCTCCATATTACACCGAAATGAAAGCTGAAAAGCTAAACTAGCTAAGCCTATCAACTATGAATTACAAGATTCATATCTATAAACCTTCTAAAGCTTGAACTAGATTCTTGGCCGGTTCTTCTTGCGGACTCTGATATGAGTCTTGACGCTCGTTAGCTGCAACTGCTGGTTCATTCCTCTTCAGCTTTTCGGATCAAGGCGGGACATGCAAAGCTTGTGACTTTAATTATATCGTGAGCAGTCTGCATCTTTTCTCCGCTTCTACACTTAGAGTTCAACTTCTTTTCTAGTTTTTCTTTCCTTTTATTTGGATTGAGACTTCTTCTTTTGTTCATCTCAAACCTCGTGCCTCATGGTAGAAACCTGTTCAGGCACCAAAACAAACAAACAAACGAAATTTTTCTGCCCCAGTTTTTACTAGGAAAATTTCGTGAGTTATTGCAACAAAATATGAACTATTTCTTTATTAAAATCAAGATTGTGTATCCTTGAGAAAAAGAGATTAGAGAGTGGAGACCCTATATCTAAAATGACATCAAATGGGGGATCGGAGGCCCTAAGTTGGAAAGATTACCAGGTTATGCTGGCATCAACTAGGGAGTGGGACCCTATACTAGAAAAGACTACCAGGTTATGCTGTCATAGTCACCGGGTTATGCCGGAAATATCCTCGAGTTATGCCGGGAAGGTACTCTGGTTATGCCGGGAAAGTCATCGGGTTATGCCGGAAAGGTCCTCGGGTTATGCCGGGAAAGTCATCGGGTTATGCCGGAAAGGTCCTCGGGTTATGACGAGAAAGTCATCGGGTTATGCCGGAAAGGTCCTCGTGTTATGCCGGGAAAGGTCCTCGGGTTATGCCGGGAAGGTCATCGGGTTATGCCGGAAAGGTCCTCGGGTTATGCCGGGAAAGTCAAAGGGTTATGCCGGAAAGGTCCTCGGGTTATGCCGGGAAAGTCAACGGGTTATGCCGGAAAGGTCCTCGGGTTATGTCGGGGAAGTCAGCGGGTTATGCCGGAAAGGTCCTCAAGTTATGTCGGGGAAGTCATCGGGTTATGCCGGAAAGGTCCTCGGGTTATGACAGGGAAGTCATCTGGTTGTGCCGGAAATATCTAGGGGGTGGGATCCTATGTCAGAAAGATTACCAGGTTATGCTGGAATCGACTAGGGAATAGGACCCTATGTTAGGAAAAACGTAGCTAGAGAATGGAGACCTTATGCTATCATGGTTTTGAATTTTTCTTCTTCTTTCTTTTCATTTCCCTTTTAGCATTTTATTCAGGAGAATGCATGAAGAGTTTGAAAGGGACTTCCCTCTTTGGGTTTACTTTTGTTGCATGACCGCTTTGGCCTCTTCGTACCTTGTTTTTATTGCGCTTGCCTCTTGCGAGGTTGTTTTGGATTGTACCTATTTTCCTGTTTTCAAATCAAAGAATAATTTGTCAGTTTGAAACGGTAGTTGGTTTCGTGGCCTTAATTGTTTCAATCACTTGATCTTGGCCCAGTTCTTTCAACAAAACTCCATTGCTTGCTGACGTTCTGGAAATTGGTTTCATTTCTAAACCCAGGGATCTTGACTTTCCAAAACTCCACATGATGGTTAACCATTGTGGGGCTTGGCCTTTTTATTTTATTTTGCCTTTATGGGCACTTGACTTTGATTTCTTTCCTTTTCAGAGTTTTCGACTCTGGAGCATCGGCCATCATGGCCAGTCGAGGTTGACTTGATGCACCTGCTGAGGCTGGGTGCTTTTCTTGAACTTTAGCTTTTGTCAAACAAAACCCTGTAAAACCAGTCTTGCCATCTTTTTAATTAGATCGAAAGGGATTCAAAGAAAAGTAAACAAAGAACAGGATAATGAATTTGAACGAGAAGTGTTCCTTTCGGGGAAAGGAAAGAAGGACTTATCTGGAGTGCATGCAAGCTTCAATAGGCATGACATGCTTCTTGGACTGGATACCTGATCTGTGCAAACCATCCAACTCTCATAAACCCATCATAACTCATAGCTCAAAATCGAGAAACCTTGCCAGGACTCTATCAGTGCCGATGGTTGTAAGGGATTCCTTTTTTCGATCAGTGGCGCCCTTTGCGGGTTTTCACCAACTGACCTCTCTTATTTCTCTTCTCACCGTCGCCTTATAGTTCTCTTTGTATGTTTTCACTAACATGACTCTCTCATTTTTAATTTCTCTACTCACTATCGTCTTACGGTGCCCGTGTGGGTTTTCACCATTAAGACTCTGTCATTTTATTTCTCTCATTTTGATTGCATCAAATCCAAGTAACTGTATTCTCCGATCCTTGAACTTTCTCACCAATTGATCAGAAGGACTTGAAAGGATTTGGATAAAAATGATTTGGACTGAATTACAACTTTGGAAACATTCAGGCGAGATCATCGCCGAACCATTATAACATCTGCCCCAGTTTTACTTTTGGGGAAATGTGGATTTTTTTTGGTGTGACTAAACCCCAGAGAGAGGTTGTCTACATATCCTTTCGGTATAAAGTCGAACATAGTTCAGGGAACTTTGTTTTTCATTTTCTTTTTGTTTTTGTTGTTTTGTTTTGTGGGTTTTTTAATCACATTTTCAGGTTCCAAAGAGGGTAGTCAAAGAAAGGTAACCGGCTCAAAGGGTTTACAAAGGGTTAAGAGTGTTTGGGTAGCGAGAATGAAAGCCTTCATCATCCCAATCGGAGAATATCTGCACCACAGAAGGGTTAAATGTAATACCTTTTGACCGCGTCTGCATTGACAGCCGTTTCAGGGTCGTTTCCTTCAATGTCTCCCAAGTACAATGCCCCTTTTGGCAAAAATTTTCTTATAATGTACGGACCCTTCCAGTTTGGGGCAAACTTTCCTTTTGCTTCCTTGTGATGCGGGATATTACGTCTCAAAACAAGTTGCCCTACTTCAAAGTTTCTAGGCCGCACTTTCTTGTTGTAGGCACAGGCCATTCTTTGTTGATACAACTGCCCGTGGAAAACAGCGGTCATCCGCTTTTCATCAATCAGGGTTAACTGTTCCAAACGGGTCTTGACCCATTCACTGTCCTCAATCTCAGCTTCAACGATGATTAGAAGGAAGGGAATTTCAACCTCGGGAATTACGGCTTCAGTACCATAAACCAATAGGTAGGGGGTTGCCCCAACTGATGTGCGCATGGTTGTGCGATATCCCAACAATGCGAAAGGCAACTTTTCATGCCATTTTCTAGAGCTTTGAATCATTTCCCTAAGAATCTTCTTGATGTTTTTATTTGCTGCCTCAACAGCACCATTAGCTTTAGGGCGATAAGGGGTAGAATTCCGATGCGTAATCTTAAATTATTCACATACCTCCCTCATCAAATGACTGTTCAAATTTGCAGCATTTGTCCGTAATGATAGTTTTAGGAATACCAAAACGACAGATAATGTTGGAATGCACGAAGTCCACCACCGCTTTCTTGGTGACGGCTTTGAGAGTGATTGCCTCAACCCACTTTGTGAAATAGTCAATGGCAACCAAGATAAATTTGTGCCCATTTGAAGCTTTTGGCTCGATCAGCCCAATGACATCCATACCCAAAGCAACGAACGGCCACGGTGCTGACATAAGATGTAATTCTGAAGGCGGTGCATGAATAAGGTCACCGTGTACCTGACACTGATGACACTTCCGGACAAAACTGAAGCAATCCTTTTCCATCGTCATCCAGCAATAACCTGCCCGAAGGATTTTCTTTGCAAGGACGTATCCATTCATATGGGGTCCACACACTCCTGCGTGCACTTCATTCATGATTCTTTCGGCCTCTTGGGCATCCACGCATCTTAAATGGTTCAGATTTGGAGTTCTTTTGTACAAGACTTCTCCGCTCAAGAAGAAACTACTGGCGAGCCTTCTAATGGTTCTCTTTTGGTCTCTACTAGCTTGTTTAGGATATTCCTTGTTTTCAAGAATCTTTTGATATCATGATACCATGGATGAACATCTGGTTCCATCTCAATTGCATTGCAGTAACCATGTCTTTCTCGGATTTTGATTTCCAACGGGTCAATGTGGACATTGCCTGGATACGGTAGCATCGAGGGAAAAGTAGCTAGTGCATCAGCTAACTCATTGTGAAACCGAGGAATGTACCTGAACTCGACGGATTTGAATCGCTTGCTAAGATCTTCCACATGTTGCTTGTATGGAATAAGCTTGATGTCTCGGGTTTCCCATTCACCTTGAGCTTGTCGGATAATCAAGTCAGAATCTCCCATGATTAACAATTCTTTCACATCCTGATCGACTGCCATGTTCATGCCCATAATGCAGGCTTCATACTCGGCAGTGTTTTTTGTACAAAAGAACCGAAGTCGGGTTGTGGCTGGATAGTGCTGACCAATAGGCGAAATCAAAATTGCCCCAATCCCGACACCTTTTGCATTCACAACTCCATCGAAGAACATTTTCCAAGCATTAGTGTCTTCTAGAATTACCTCAACTGAATTTACTTCCTCGTCCGGAAAGTAAGTACTCAAAGGCTGGTATTCATCATCAACAGGATTTTCAGCTAGGTGATCCGCCAAGGCTTGAGCTTTCATTGCCGTGCAGGTGACATAGACTATGTCAAACCTCGGTGATCAGGACTTTCCATTTTGCTAACCTTCCCGTGGGCATCGGCTTTTGGAATATGTACTTCAAAGGATTCAATATGGTGATGAGATAGGTGGTATAGGCCAACAAGTAATGCCTAAGCTTCTGAGCGACCCAAGTTAGGGTGCAGCATGTTCTTTCCAACAAAGTGTACTTGGCTTCATAACTAGTGAACTTCTTGCTCAAATAGTATATGGCTTGTTCTTTCTTTCCGATTACATCATGTTTTCCAAGAACACATCCGAAAGAATTCTCCAATACTGTCAAGTACAAGAACAAAGGCCTTCCAGGCTCGGGTGGAACCAACACTAGCGGATTAGACAGATATCCTTTGATTTTATCGAAAGCTTCCTGACACTCATCTGTCCATCTAATCGCCGCATCTTTCTTCAATATCTTAAATATGGGCTCACACGTGGAAGTCAACTGAGCAATGAACCTGTTAATGTAATTCAACCTTCCCAATAGACTCATAACCTCTTTCTTGGTTCTCGGAGGTGGTAAATCCCGAATAGACTTTATCTTTGTTGGATCTAACTTGATGCCTCTCCGACTGACTATAAACCCCTAAAGTTCCCAGATGGTACTCCAAATGCACATTTAGTTGGATTCAAGTTCAAGTCATACTTACACAGACGCTCGAAGAACTTTCTCAGATCCCACACATGGTCGTCCTGCGTTCTGGATTTATTGATCACATCATCCACATACACCTCAATTTCCTGGTGCATCATGTCGTGAAAGATGGTAGTCATAGCTCTCATGTAAGTTGCCCCGGCGTTCTTCAAACCAAACGGCATGACCCTATAGCAATAAGTACCCCAAGGTGTAGTGAAATCCGTCTTCTTTGTGTCTTATTCATCCATCAAAACCCGATGATACCCAGCATAACAATCCACGAAAGACTGTATCTCATGTTTGGCACAGTTGTCAACAAGGATGTGGATGTTTGGTAATGGAAAGTTGTCCTTAGGACTTGCTTTGTTCAAATCCCGATAATCAACACACACTTGGTTTTTCCCATCTTTCTTTGGCACTGGGACCATATTAACCAACCATGTGGTGTATCGGAGCACTCGGATCACACCCGCTTTCAACTGTTTGGTGACTTCTTCTTTGATCTTTTCACTGATGTCTGTTTTAAACTTTCTCCGTTTTTGTTGGACAGGGGGATAACTGGGGTAAGTTGGCAATTTGTGCACCACTAAGTTAACACTCAATCCTGGCATATCATCATAGGACCAGGCAAACACGTCTTTGAATTCGAACAAAATTTGGATCAATGCATCCCTAGTTCTTTCATCAGTGTGTATGCTTATCATGGTTTCCTGGACCTCTTCCGAACTACGCAAATTAACTAGGCTTATTCTCAAATTGTTCCAGTTCTCGGTTTATTTCCCTAAAAGCCTTATCTTCATCGTATTCTGGTTCTTGGTTCATTATTTCACAGTTAGACAGCTTGTTAGGATCTGGGCATGAAGTCCGCAAGCATGTCATGTTATTTAAGTCTGCATTAGTAGAACTGAAAGAAGAAATAACAAAAATAACAAAAATCAAAAAGAATAAAGAAAGAGATTCATGGACGATGAAATATTGATTTCATTTTATTGAATTTGAAGATAGAAGGGTTTACATTGGAATTTTAAAGACAATAAACTAAAGACATTCAAGTTACACCCTGAAATAACTCGAAAAGCAGAAAAGATGGCAAGACTGAACTACCGGGATTCCCGCTTGACTGGGAACGGAGTGTGAGCACGTGATTTTTGCCCTATATGAATTACACCCATAGTTTCAAAACAAAATAATTTCTTTTATTTATTTGCAATTTCTTAGGATTTTGTGGCATTTTCTGTTAATTATTGGCATTTATGTGTGCATGTTATAAAAATACAAAAATATATGTGTTGCATTTAGGGTTTTAATTTTACATATTTTCAGATTAATTAGTAATTAGGGTCTTACAAAAATAGAAAAAATCACAAAAAATGATTTATTTTGCATTTGCTTTAAGTTTTTAGCTTTGTATTTTGGTAGTTTTCCTTTAATTGTGGTAATTATTAATTAGAGTTAATAATTCAATGTGGTAGGGTTAATTTGATTTAAGGATTTAGTTTGGTTTTTTTTTTGGTTTTTTTTTTAAAAAAAAAGTAACTGAAAAAGAATGGAAAATAAAAGGAATTAATTGAAAAAGAAAAGAGGCCAATTGGGCCAATTCTCCACCCCAAAGTTGAGCCCAACGCCCCTAAACCTGCCCAACCCAGTAGGATCAACCCAGCTAACACCCAAACCCGACCCATTCCCCACATATACACACGCAGATACATACACAGCCCTAAATCGAAAGCCCCAAACGATGGAACACTGTTCACTCGCCTCCCTCATCCAAATCAGACCCCAAATCACTCAAAATCCATGGCGAGTGAACCTCAAATCTCTCCTCACGCGTTCCCTTTCCTCTCCTCATCGCCATTTCTAACCGTCTCTGACAAAATAATTTCTGCATTTAGCCATTTTCACGCGCTTTTGAAGTCTTGGGATGAATCTCAATTAAATGGGAGCGGTTGGATGTGAGAAATCACATCCACGCCTTCCATTTTGTCCAAGTTTTGTTCTTTGTGAAGATTTTTGGTGGTTTTTCTATTTTTTTCGAATTTGGGGATAAGATTTGGGAATTTCTTGGAAAGGAGGGCAGAAGGTTCGAGATTTCTAAGGCCTATATAAGAGGTGTTGATATTTTCAGAAAGGGGGGACTGATTTTGAGGGAATTCTTTTTGGGAGGACTGGAAAAATCAGAGGATTTTCAGAGAGATTTTTTTGGTTTTTTCTCGGAAAGAAATTGAAAGCAGAAAGGGCTGGGAGTAAAAAAGAAAGGGATTCTTCTTCTTCTTAGTTTCCTAGTCTAGTTTTAGATTTCTGGGAACCAGAGAAAAATACATATTCAAAAAAAATGCTCATTGTTCTTTAAAAATTTTGATTTCATCTTCGGTTACTGTTGAGAAAATAAAAAAACAAAGAAAAAAAAATATTTCGTATCTTCTCCCTGGGCTGGAGTTCATTTAAAAAATGAAGTTCGATTGAAGGTTGCTGAGTTCGCCGCTGTCCGAGCTTTTGATTCCTACTCATTTCTGTTGTTGGTTGATGACGTTAGTTATTGGATTCTACTTGTATTCAACGTTCGAGCAAAGTTAATCGCAAGTGTTTATCGATTCAGGTTCATCTCGTGGTTCTTTTGATCTGTTTATTTTAATTCTCTTTTTCTGTTTTCCTTGTGATTGTTTGAAGTATGTGTAAGAACTATGGGTGGTTGAATGGGGTTCTTCAGTATCTATAACATCGTAAGGGTATAGAATGAATTTGTGTGTCCTTAACAAGAAATATGGAATGGTGTCGATTTTGGATGTTGACCGAGACCTGCTTCATTTTTGCACTTAAAGCAGTCTCTAAGTTTAGATTTGCTTGTTGTGAATTTGTTCAGTGGAGTCCCAGCGTGATTCTTGATTCCATATTGCTCTTAGAATGCTCTTGATGTCCTTTTCAGAATTTATAATTGCTCAAACAAAGCATTATTTCTAGTTAAAGTTCATAGTATAAAGGTTCATTAATTGCAGGCTCGAGTTGTTGTCATTTTCTGCATTCTTGTTTATTTCCGTTATAAATCAGCGTGTTTGAGTTCAATATGTGTTTGGAACATCCTGCGAGGTTGGCTTTGCTTTCTTTTAGTTTGAATGATTGAAGTTTGAATCGATTATGTGGTTGTTATACGAAGTGCAGTGTCTGTTTGTCGATTCAGTGGGCTTTACAACACTTCTCACACGTCTCTAATGCAATATGAGCTTATGAAATTAACACCAGTTGTCTTTTGTTGCTGTTATGTTGCCTAGTCAATGGTATTTACCAAGACCTGCTACAAATGCTCAAAGATAAGCGATTCAATGCTTGTTCTAAAGCAGTAGCTGGTCTAAACTTCAGCTATCCAAATAGAATTGATTTAAATTTCAGCAATAGCTTATTAAGGTTTTGTTCATTCTCGTCATGTTTGGTTTGGCTTTGCATTCGCATGGATTGTTCATCTCGTCTTGGTCCGTAGGACTGCTGTAGAAATGCTGCCGCTGTTATTTTTCTTGTTCTTGCCCTGTTGATTCGCTAGTTCTTCTGTTGATATTCCGTCGTTTGTTTTGCAATCGCTGTTCTGCTCTTGTTAGGTGCGTCTGCCGGTTTTCTACTGTCCTCTATTAGGTTGTGAAGAATGTTTGGTTGCTAATTCCATGAACATGTCAAATCTGATGGAATTCAGCTATTTTGAGCATCAAATCTGTCTTGTTTTCTTTGTTTTAAGCTGGGAAGTTCAGCGAGTTGCTGCCATTTGAAATTCTGAACTGGTGTTTCGATCCTCCTTGTCATGCGCTTGCACTGATTTATACCAGTTTTCATCTACAAATGAAAGATAATTTTAAGCAGTCATGTACTTGAGGCATATTTGATCTTTCCAGTTGTGTGGTCGAGTTTAAGTGTTAATTGAATTCTAGAATTGTTCTTTAGTATTCACCATCAAGTCGTATTTTAAAATAGACAGCCGGGCAAACCATATATTCTGGTTTTGAAATCTTTTCTCGTTTTGGAAAACGTGTATCCTCTAAGAACAACTTATAGTTGATTGTTTCAATTTGACTGAATGAATCATTGTTGGTGTGCTACATTGATGGCTGAATGTTAGTTGACTCAAATCTAGATAATTGAGAAGAAGTACAAGAATGAAATTGCTTAATATGAGTAATCAGATGTGTGGTATCTGGTTCTTTAACCTTTGAAAATATAGATATTTCTGTTCTCGTGTGATAAGAGAGCTTTTGAGCAAATCACCTAAGATAGCTAGGATTGCTGTTTCAAACGAATATGATTTTATTGTAAGCTTATCTTGTGAATTTAGAGTTCAGCATGGCAAGAGTTGCCTCTTGTATTCTTTTCTTACGTTGCTGGCTTACTCATTTCCCAGCTCGTTATTTGACTGTCTTTCTCCTCTCTTGCCTGCTTGCAATTGTCTTACTTATTTAACAGTCGCAGAGTTGTCCTTTTCTGGAGTTGGACTTCAAAAAAAGAAATTGCTTAATATGTGAATGAGTCTAGCTAGAATGCCTTATGTATTTGGACTGTTTCACTTTACTGGATTGCTGGGAACTTATATATGATCGTTGTATTCTTGCTTTATTGACGGGGTATGCGAACCTTTATGCGCGATTTATAATTAAAGATAGGCTTGGACCTTCCGAGTTAAGTAGCGTATTTGAATCAAGAGGTTTTCCTCTTGTTCAAATATGAACTTGAACTTGAGGCCCAAATTCCTTGAATGCTTTTAATAATAGTAATTAATAATGCTAAGGCCCCTTTTAGAGACAATACTTAATAGAAAACCATAGTTCCTTTAGGTTGGCTTTAAAATAAAAACGAGGTGCGCCGCGCCAAATAAAATTCATAAATTGCGTGGCCCTCTTTAAATGTTTATATTAAAATACTTAGAATTCGGGACGTGCCATTCAGCGAATTTTCATGGCCTCCCGCAAAGTTAATAACACGTTAGTCACTTTAGGCGCGTTCTTTAATAATTTTACCTTCCTAAATTCGGGTGTGCATTTCATGCGACCCAAATACAATCCCAAACGTTGAATAAAATGTGTCGAGGATCCGGGTGCATTTCATGTGACATGATCCAAAAACATGTTTTAAACGACGTTCAATATTCTTAAAAATTTAATTAAAAGCGGTAAATAATTCTAAAATTGCACTATAGGATGGCATGTATTAAAATCAGACTTTAGCCAAATATAGCAGTTGAGCGACCGTGCTAGAACCACGGAACTCGGGAATGCCTAACCCCTTCTCCCGGGTTAACAAAATAACTTACCCGGATTTCTGGTTCGCGGACTGTAATACAGAGTCAAACCCCTTTCCTCGATTCGGGATTCAAACCGGTGACTTGGGACACCATAAATCTCCCAAGTGGCGACTCTGAACTTCTTAATAAACGAATCCCGTTTCGATTGTCCTTTAATTGGAAAAACTCCTTTATTAGACCCTTCACGGGGTGTAGTAGTGAAAAAGGAGGTGTGACAACTTTGTCAAATCTCTCCTTCAGATCTTCCCATACCTTGTGAGTATTCGAAGCATACACTGCAGTACTCAACAGTCCTGGAAGCAAAGCATTCATAATCCAAGAGAGTACTACAGCATTTACCTTTTCCCATTGCTCATGAAATCCAGGCTCAAACTTAGATTTTGGATATCTACCATCCACATATCCTAGTTTACTTTTACCTAACAGACCTATTCTCATAGATCGACTCCACAAAGCATAGTTATCTGAGCCAGTTAGCTGAAGAGAAATGAGTGAGCTACCTGGAGTATCTGTTAGTTGAAGAAATAGATGATGATTATGATCAATTATGGGGAAACTAGCAGGTGCTGGTACATTCGCATGTCTGGAAGCACTCTCGTTTGTCTCGTCTCCTATAGCCATTGATTAAGCCTTTTCAGAGTTCAAATTGAACAAATCCCTAGCTCAGAGGTGTTGTTACCTTCTGACACTTCAGTTGAATTACAGTAACACACATACACACAAATGCGCGAGGAACTAAGCCCCGATGGTAGACACGTGCTCTGATACCATGTTAGCTTCCATGGTTATGGAATTTCTTAGATGAAGTTTTAGCTTGGAGAGAAGGCTAAGGAAGAAAACAAAGTAACTGTTTCATTGAGAAGAAAGAAAAATGAATCTCGTGTGTTTACAGGAGTATCTACTGTGTATTTATACAAGTAATAAGATGCTAACTTCCTAACTACCTTCCTAACTAACCACATTAATAAGATTAACTAACTCCCCTTTTAACTCCCTTAGCTAACTATAGTTTACTAGATCCACTTCTCTCAACAGGAGACTTTGCAAGTATTAGTGATAGAAGTTGAAGTTCCTCGGAGACTTTACATTGTCGTATTCAACTTTGCTTTAATCAAATGTCAATGCATTGTGCACTCTTAAGTTAGTCGATCAAACTCTATACTAACCAGATAATAGCAAAATATATTCGAATATACATGTACATACATGATGATCAGCTGCATATAATACACAATAAATAGACCCACTGAATTCTACGATTTTGTATATGATTGAAAAGTAAACAAAATTTTAAACCAATTCCAAACCCATGTCACAAGAAGAGAAGTGGGTGCATCGGTAATTAAAAATATCCATGAATAATTTGTATAGTTTAATACCTTTAGCATTCATTTCAATAATAATTTTTGAAAATAGGGGAGCAAGAAGAATAACAAGGGATTTAAATAAAAGGAAATTGGGAGATTTTGGATTAATTTTAAAAGTTTGTTGATGGTAATTTTTCCGGATAGTATAACGATAGGGATAAATTTGGCCGAATAGTATAATAAAGGTCAAATATAAACAACATCCGAAAGTAGAGGGATATATTTGGTCATTTTCCAAAAAAAATACCACATTCACTTTGGATAAACTTTATTTCCCGTAAAAAGTCGGTAAAACTTACAATTAGCTCCCTCTAGGCAAATTTCTCTGCCTTCTCTCTAACAACCTTGTATACAAACACTGCTATGGAGGGTCAAAACACCATAGCCAGCTCTTCTCCCATTCCCCCTAAACCATCAGATATTCATCAACAAACGGGTGTTAATTCCGCAGCAGTCTAACCCGGTTTTAAGGAAAAATTGCTTGCAAGCGAGCAAATAATCGATATTGACATGGACCTTCAAGATAATGAAGATAAGCAAGGAGCTTATGAAGCAATACCCATCGACAATAACCTCAATAGTTTATCCAGTGCAATAAAGGCTATACAATTATCTATCTCGAAAAAAGAGAGACTATACTCCACATGGAAATATTCGCTAATCATAAAGCTCTTTGGAAAAAGAATTATGCATCACTATCTAAAATCAAAGATACAACAATTATGGAATCCCACAGAGCAATTCCCACTAATCGATCTGGGCTCTGACTATTACATAGTGAAATTCACAAAGGAGGAAAACATGAATAATGTCCTTAAAACGAGCCTTGGTTTGTTGACGGACACTTCCTCTCTGTAAAAAATTGGAACCCAACTTTGTGTCTGCTAAAGCAAAGCAAACGTACGCAGTTGTCTGGGTTTGACTGCCCCAACTACCAACGGAATACTATGATGGAAAGCTACTCAAACGTATAGGGAACTCACTGGGCACACTACTGAAGATCGATGCTTGCACCAGCTCTACACTGAGGGGAAGATATGCTCGTCTATGCATCCAAGTTCCACTAGAAGATCCAGTGATCACGTGCATTCAAATAGACTCCCGTCTCCAACAAATTATCTATGAAGGGGAAGGTTTTCTTTGTAATCTACGCGGCAAATTAGGCCATACAAACAATCACTGCCCTCACCAACAACGCAGTACACAACCTGCACTAGAGTCACCACAGGACAAGGAAGCAGCAGATCAAGCAACAAAAAAAGGCATCGACAATCCACACCAATGCCACCAAACAGTGAACAACAACACCTATGAATGGCACGCAGTCTCATTCGCCAGGAGAAGGAATAAAAATAGCCCAGCGCAGGAGGTAGGAAAAACAACAAGGAAAAGAAGTCTCCAAACTCTCCAGGTATTGGTGTTATCACTTATCCAAGAGAACAAGGTACGTCTCTTAACTCTCCGGCTTTGGGCTATAAGCCTAAACCTAATAGGAATCAATTAAATTATCAGTATCTAAAATATTATGATGAAAACCCCCACACGCCGCTAACATTAATTACAGATACAAACATGGAACCTCCCCCCAATACTTTTCCTACTAATGGCCAGAAATGGGATTACCCAATGAGCAAGGTTTAACCAAATCCAATCAAATTACAACCCTTCCTCTTCCCAATATGGGTTCTGAGAAGTTTGAGAAAACCACCACTCCTCACGCCGCCTCTAACCCTGCCACACACGCTCCACTCCCTTCGATACAAACAAGAGAAAATATTACCAGCACTCAGCCACATGGGATAAACGTGTCCCAATCAAAAAATAAGAGTGCTACTACTCAAACGTATAAAAATACACTGCCAAGTATTCACCAACGTGTATCCTCAGAAAAAATAGAACATTACCCCTCCAATATCTCCACCTCTCCTTGCCCATCACACTTGGCAAATTCCATAAGCCAAGTAGACATGCAAGTGGATTTCCCAAATCTGGAGACCACCACCAATACGCCAAGCTCCCCCAATACCATCCCTAATATATCTACAAACCAAGATTTGCAATCATTGTCTCCCCCAAATCCCCTTCACACATCTTCCAATATTAACCAGTCCCTTCTCCCTCACAATGCAACGCCAAACTCAACTCCTACACACAAGAACTCCTCATCTCCCTCACTCACGCTTTCACAGAATCACAACCACCATAATGAACAATCTCTCACCCAGTTAGCATACCACCAGTTGGTGTATGCAACACAAGGACTCCCACCACTTTATCAACCTCAATCCTGGATCGAACAAGGGATCCAAGGACAAGCTGTCTTCTTCACAATGGTAATAAATGGAGTGGAAGTTCTAATAATCATCCAAAATCCCAACTTCCTAGCACAATTGATAACGGAAGGAATGATGCTCGCCATGGACAACTACATGAATCACATGTGGTTGGCAAATGTATTGGATCCACTAGCTCCAGCGATTGCCCCAGCCCTATACTTCAATATGCAACAACAATGGAACCTGCCCCATACTTCAACCCCCTCCTCAATATGAACCAAATTTACGATCTTCCCTTCTTCCCTCCTCAGGAGCTGCTGAATGTCAACCCTCTATTCTTCCCTTGGCAGCCCCAACAGTTTCAACACCATGTCCAGCCACAACAGGCCCCCATGCAAATGAATCCACAACCTCCTCCACCACCACAGGAACCAGAAGAGATCGATATAGTAGAAGAGATACCTTCCCCCACGGGCTCGTTCACAGAAATCTCAAGCCTCAAAGACGCAAGCCTTATGATATTCCCGGAGAGAGAGAGGACAAAAAGTACATCCTCAACTATCCAGTTGCACTGACAAAGTGCTCATTCGATCTGCGTCCAGCGATAAACAGAGCTTTGGCCAAGTATGCAGTGGTGATGAGTCCAACCCTAAGGGGGAGCCAATTTCCTGTGACGAAGAGTAAGAAGACTCTACACCCATCTCCCCACTTTCTCCTCATGAATCGACCAACTAGTTTTATAGTTTGGAATACCAGGGGGGCCCATAGTGATGCCTTCAAAAGAAATTTCAGAGAGCTTTTTAGTACTCCTAAGCCATGCATGGTGGCTTTGCTTGAAACTAGGATGGAAAGCCATGTGGAGCTCAAAGATGAATTCCACTTTGACGACTTCCTTGAAGTCCCTGCCCAAAGTAGGGCAGGCGAGATTGTGCTCATGTGGCTCACAATTATGGTCACTGTCACCCACATTAGGCAAACGGACCAAGAACTGCATGCTATGATCCAGGTATGGCCCAACCCCCTCTCACGGCTGTTTAGTATCATTTACGCAAGTACTAATCTTAGCAAACGTAGACTTCTATGGGATAGTTTAGAAAATGTTGCCGACACTAATAGGGGTCCTTGGTTATTAGTAGATGATTTTAATGAAGTTATTAATCAAGACGAAAAATGGGGGGGACGAATAATTATCGGGTTAGATCCCATAGTATTTGGTCTTGCTTAAATAATTGTAATCTAATAGATTTAGGATTCAAAGGGAGCCGCTATACTTGGTCTAATCATTGTAGAAGACACAAGGGCTTAATCCTTGAACGCCTTGATAGATGTCACGCCAATGAAAAATGGATTCAAGAATACCCTAATGCCACGGTCACTCATCTCCCTAAAGTGCATTCGGACCACAACCCTCTCCTAATTAACACTAGTAATGTGATTCATAGACCTACAAAGAAGCCCTTTAAGTTAGAAAGCTTTTGGTGCTCTCATCCTGATTTCCATAATATTGTTCGGCAAAGTTGGCATCAAAACGACCTTCCACATGCCACTGCCACTTTCCAGAATAATATAAATACTTGGAGTAATGCAACCTTTGGCAATATCTTCCGTACAAAAAGGAAAATTTTAGCTAGATTGGAAGGCATTCAAAATTCCCATTCTTACCCTACTAGCAAATTCCTCTAACATCTGGAAATAGAACTCATTTGAGACTTTATTAATATTTTGCAACTAGAGGAAGACTACTGAAAAATTAGGTCACGTGTTAATTGGCTCAACGAAGGAGACGCAAGCACTAAATTCTTCCATCTATCCGTTATTAATAGAAGAAGAAAAAATAGAATCTCCTTCTTCAAAGATGAAGAAGGCAATTGGATTACAAATCATAACCTCTTGTTCCAACACACGCTCCATTACTTTTAATCTATCTTCACAACAGAGCACACCAATACTAACTGGAGCGATATCCTTAAGAGCCCCACTAGCTACCACCAAATAGATCTATCACCTCTTGATAACCCCCTCCACGACCAAGAGGTTATTCAAGCCTTATTCTCCTTCAAACCTTTTTAAGCACCCAACCCAGATGGCCTCCACCCTTTCTTTTATCAAAAACACTGGCCCATAGTAGGAGAATCTGTACTTAGATATTGTCACCAAATTTTTAGATCACAAAAGGTTCCTGAAGCTCTCAATGAAACTTTATTATGCCTAATCCCGAAATTTAAGAATGCTAACAATTTAAAGAATTTTCGACCAATAGGGCTATGTAACACAATCTATAAAGTCATTACGAAAGTCATCGTCAACCGCATTAAACTGTTCTTGCCTGAACTCATTAGGCCCTACCAATGCTCTTTCCTCAAAGGTAGAAGAGCAAGTGATAATGCTATCCTCGTTCAGGAAATCCTTAGACATATTAAGCGCTCAAAAGGCAGTAAAGGCAAACTGGTGCTAAAAATTGACCTTGAAAAGGCATTTGACCGCATTGAATGGTCATTTGTCTACCGTACTCTTTGGTTCTTCAAATTTCCCCCAAAGATCACCTCCCTTATTATGAATTGTATTACTAGCAGTAACATTACTATTTTGGTTAACGGTACGAGAACTAACTATTTTTCCCCATCAAGAGGCATCCGTCAAGGCGACCCATTGTCCCCCTACATTTTTATCATGTGCATGGAACTGCTTTCTACATATATTAACCACCAAGTAGACCTTCAACTCTGGGACCCTATCACTCTTAGTAATAAAGGACCTCAACTATCCCACTTATTCTTTGCAGACGACTTAACCTTCATGGCCAATGCCAATCATAAGTCAATATATTCGATCCACAATAACCTACGATACTTCTGTCACCTTTCGGGTCAAAAAATCAATCCCACCAAATTCAAAGCTGTCTATTCCCCCCAATGCCATGAGGAGACTAAACATCTTGTCTTTCAACTCCTCAATATTAAAGCAACTGACAACTTTGGCAAATACTTAGGCTTCCCAATACTCAATACAAAACCAAAGGCCTCAGATATTCAATACATCATTGATAACATGAAAAATAGACTATCTAGTTGGCAAACAAAATTCCTTGCACCAGCAGGAAGAGTCACCCTTGCTAAATCCACCTTAAATACAATCCCAGCATATGCCATGCAATATTTCCTCCTTCCAAAATCCATCTGTCGCAATATCAATAAAATTCAACGAGACTTCATTTGGGGGACCCTTCCTAAAAAAAAGAGAATTCATTATATCAGCTGGGGTGTGGTAACGCTTCCAAAAAATCAAGGAGGACTGGGCCTTTCCAAAGCCCATGACAAAATTTGGCCCTTCTGACGAGTCTCTCGTGGCGCCTGTTTTTGAACCTTAAATCCCTTTGGGCGCAAACATTAATTAATAAATACACCCCTATCCGGAGCACTACCTCCCATTCTTTTATCTGGAAAAATGTTCTAAAAGGGGGAACGTATTGCATTAAAGGAATGGCTTGGATACCTGGGACTAATTCCTCAATCGACATATGGAACTCAAGGTGGATCCCCCAATCCTCTCCACTTAGAGCAATTGTCCATGGCCCCCTAACCCAAAATGAGCAAGGCTTTAAACTCATGCACTTATGGAAAGATAATGAGTGGGACTGGGCAAAACTATCTTTCCAAATCCCCCGCAAGACTACCCTAAGAGCCTTTGCCACATCTATCCCGGCCTCTGATGGTGTTAAAGACACACCCTACTGGGCCCTAAACACCAACGGCATGTTCACAATCAAATCTGTTTACTCCCTCATTCACACCAACACCCCAATTCACTACAACTTCAACTGGATCTGGTCACTGCACACGTTGGAAAAAATTAAATTTTTTCTTTGGCTATGCTCTCACAATAGGTTGCCTACAAGAACGTACCTTCACCACATAGGCCTAAATGTAGAACTACTTGCACCATTTGCAACACTACACAAGAAAATATCCACCATATATTCTTCGAATGCCTGGTAGCAATGAAATTTTGGTTAGACATGGGCTTAAACATCCAACAACTACCATACCATGATCTTCACTGGCTACAACTCTTAAAAGATTTAAACATCTCTCTCCAGACCCATCATCTTGAATGGCTTGATTTCCTACCATTTGCTCTATGGCATATATGGGTTAATCGAAATCATAATTCCTTTAAAAAGAAACGTCAGCTGCTCTCCACCAGCACCCCTATTAAGAGGGCTTTAGAATTCATACACACAACTACTCCCGAGAAAAAGACTAGAGAAACAAAGCCTATACATGTTAAATGGACACGCCCCATTTCTGGCACTTATAAACTAAATACAGATGGTGCCTACAATATTAATACAAACTAGCGGTGGAATTGGTGGCGTAATCAGAAATTCAAATGGAGACTGGGTGATTGACTACTGGAAATATTCCTATGTTATAGATCACACCTACATGGAAATATTAGCACTACAACAAGGACTGCAATTAGCCATAGCGCATGCTTTAAGGCCAATTGAAATCGAAATCGACTCAACGGAAGTCTTGCAACTAATAGAATATTGCACTACTATTTATCAAACACTAATCGATTCTTGCAGGTGCCTATTGAGGAAGTTGGGGAATCCAGTGGCCCGGCATAGCTTTCGCGAGGCAAATTCTGTAGCTCACTTTTTGGCCAATGAAGGATCCAAGCAAGCAAGGTGCAACAACCTCTCAGTATTTAGCAACCACCTACAACTATATGCAATAGCCTGCAAGCTGATAAAGAAGCAATACTTAAAGAAAAAATAGTATCAGTTTCTGTATGTAGTAACTTGGCAAAGCTTGGAAATCAAAATGTACTTCATATAGAAGACACTACTACTACCAGTACTTCTACTTCTGTAATGATGGCTCATAATAAGGCACATGTAATAGTTTAGTATTATCTATAAAATCATCCTATTAACCCAAAAAAAAAAAAGAATTTTGTCGAAACAGAAAAGTGACTTCTCTTCCTTTTCATACGAACAAATATTTCTAAATACCGTTTACCAAACTTTTCGGTCTTCTAAAATTGTACCCACTAAATTTTCCTCCATCTTTAGAGGTATCTATTCAGCCAAGGAATATTCTTTGGACGACAAAATTTAAAAAAAGGTAAAACTAGGAATATCAAAAGTATTCATGGAGTTTTGGTCCTAACGAAGTGGGTACGGGAAATAGCATGGTCTAGCCAGTTTTCGGACTGGTCATTCAAAAATAGCCAGCGTTTACCAAGTCAATAAAAAATAGACACTATTTTGCTGCAACAAAGACCGGTCCAGCATAATATACTGGAGTCCGGTGCACCTGTGTATGAACTTCCAGCATATTATGCTGGAACTCCAACACACGGAAAGTTCCAGCATAATATACTGGAGATTCGAGCACTTGTATATGAACTTCCAGCATATTACACTGGACCGGTATACTTTGCTGGAACTCCGGTATATTATGCTGGAGTTCTAGTGTACTTATGCTGGAACTCCATCATATTATGCTGGAGTTCCAGCATACTTATCCTGGAACTCCAATATAATATGCTGGAGTTCAAGTATACTTATGCTGGAACTCCAGCATAATATACTGGCCTATTTTCCTGGTTTTGAACAGTGTTTTCGCTCGGATTTATCTTTACATGAAAAGTGGCTAAATTTTGATTACTTTTAAAACTGGGCTATTTTTGAAGACCACTTGTAAATCTAGCTATTTTTGAATTTCTCCCTACTTTTTGGCTAAGCTTCTAAAATCACCTTATTTAAAAAGCATTTTTCTCAAAAGTATTTTTATAAAAAGTATTTGAAAAACACTTTTGGTGAAAAACAATCTTTGTTTGGCTACTTAATGTGAAAAATATTCTTGAGCAACAATTAGTGTTTGACCTGAGTGTATTTTTCTTAAAAGTGCTTTTCAAAAAATATATTTGGAGAGAAATAATTTTTTTATGCTTGTTGAAAACTACTTATATTTCTACTCAAAAACATATTTTTCCTTCTAAAAGCTTGGCTTAACAACTTAGAGCCCGTGTGGATTAGCTGATTTGGAGTAGCCGATAAGCATTAGGTGCTGAAAAGCACTTTTAAGTGCTGAAACTGATTTAATAAATAAGCAGTTACATGTTTAGGTACAAGTGCTGAAATTGATAATAAGTTGTTGCAGTATTTGATAAAAAAGGGTTGATAAGCTCTTTTTCTGTTAAAATGACTTAAATAACCTTAGAACTGTTTACAATTATAAGGGCGTAATTTCTTCAAAATTTTAGATTTCAATCGATTCAAATACAAAATATTCTATTTGTCATTTTATTTTAAATACAACTATGCTTTGATAAGATAATTTTAATTAATTTTATGATAAGCATATAATCATAAGTTATAATAATTAATAAATTGACAAAAGTTTCTCAGTAAAAAATAAACCTAATCTAGGACTACCTCTATTTAAATCTAAAAAAAAAAATTCTCATCTTCTGGATAGAGTATAAAATAAAGTGGTAGGAGATGAAAGCATTGTTATAAATAGGATAAATTATTTGAAGAGCAACAAACATTGTCTTCATCACCACAACACTTAGAAAGCAATGTACCGAAAATTTGATATGTCCTCATTTACTATATACGGTTCAAAGATTAATACACAATCACATAGATATAAGTACGCAAAGGAATAGAGAATTTACTTATCTTAAATAGCCAATGAGAATTGCAGACTTGAAGAGGTGGAGGGAGGGGGGGGGGGGGGGGGAGGTTAGGTTGAATACTTGAGGCAGTGAGTATCGATGTAGTAGTTTTGTTCTAAAAAGAAATATTTTAAGGATAAAATAGTAACAATCTTGGTCAAACTTAAAGTTCTTATAAGCTAAAAATTCATAAGCTGGGGGTGACCAGCTTATGGCTTTTGGCTTATTTTTGACTTATAAGCACTTGGCTTATAAGCACTTTTAACTTTACCAAACGCGTAGATAAGCCGAAAAGTGTTTATAAGCTAGTTTAACCAGCTTATAAGCTTAGCCAAACACCCTCTTAATCTTAGAACAAAAGCACTTTTGTCAATTAGAAAAAAAAAAAGCACTTTTGACGACAAACTAGACTATTAGACATTGGTATATGCATGCATCAAATTTCGCTCCCGTTTGACTATAGATTTTGGCTTCATTTTTTTCATTTTTTTTTTAAAAACATTGTTTGTCTATGAAATATGATCATGTTTGGGGAAAAAAAAAATTTTAAACTTCCAATTTCCCAAAAACTGATATATGACAGTTTTTGACTAAAATATTTTCTTTCGCTCACAAAACTTCACCTTTCTTCAAATAAAATATATGTCCAAATACTTCAACTTTCAAAAGTCGATTTTTTAAGATTCAATCAAATCTATGTCCAAACGCTAGCAAAATCTCGAGTGCCAAAAATCAGCTAGAAGTTTCTCCAGATAAATTGAGTGTACTTTGCTTTTGTTTCAATTAAAGCAAACAAATCAAAAGGCCTTCGAGATAACGTTTACTGACTTACTTTAGTTGTTCTGGAAACTACCGGATATAAAAGGTGAAGGTGGCAAGATAGATAGGCAAACAAGTAAAAAATGATTGGATTTTCTTACTACAAACCCAAAAACTATGTGTCAATTACTATTAAATACAAAGATTCTTAATAAAAATCCCAAACAAAACTGTATTAGGCAAAGTATAAAACCTATCATGTTAAATTACATGAGATGTCAAGCGGTAAAAGATGACTTAACTCGATTGGTTCTAGCTCCAAAGAACACATGGAGATATAACAATTTACATATATTTTGTTGATTAAGCAATCAGGTATACCAGTATTCAAATGTGCCCTCGATAACTGGCAATTCTTCGATCTCCGCTTTTGAGCGCGGAAGTACATGGTCGTTGGGGTTTCCTTTTTCTCAATTAATTCGATTGTGTCAGCCTTGAGATTGGTCTGATATTTCGTTACGAGCTGCTGGATTGAAAGTCAAATAGATTTAAATTTCATATCATCGTCTTTTTCCATAGAAGATCAATAAAAATTAACGTTAAATCAACCTTTGTCTAAGGAAAAATTACTTGTAACAGCCATCTTGGTAATAGAGTATATTATCACATTTTTTATAAAGGTAAAAATCTCTAGATATTATTTTATCAAGAACGGTTGCAGTTGAAATGCAGCATTTAAAGTTGGTTAGGTACTTGGGTTAGTGTAATACCTCATTCTGGTTTATGGGCTTAGCAATACTCATCGTTTTTATTGGGCCTTCTTACCTTGTCAAAGGCCCGAAGTGCAGCAATAGCCACTTTTAAGCCTACTATTTAAAGTATATTCACAGTTTACAAATGTATTTAAAGATTAGCCAATTCACCCAAACTTCAGCACTAAGTATCCTAAATTTGGTAATCCGGGACTTAGTGTCCTGGATTTTAGAGCTGCTAATTTGAAATTCAAGACTAAGTGTCATGAATTTTGAACTACTAATTAAAATTCATGACATAAGATTCGAACTTCTAGACAATTTTTGAACTTTAGGACACGAGCCCTGAATTTATGAACTACTAAGATTCGAACTTCAATATACAACTTTTTAACTTTAGGACACGATGTCTTGAAGTTTGAATTTTGAGGTTTAAGCTCTAGAACATTGTGTCCTGAAATTTGAGTGAAATTGACTAATCTTTAAATAGATTTATAAGCTGGGGATATATTTTAAACGGCGTGCTTAAAATGGCCACTCGATATCATTTCCACCAAATGGGACTTATAATCGCATTTGTAATTGCGACTTATAAATCACAATTGGTAATTCCGACTTATAAAATGCGACAGGGACTTAGAAAATCACATTTCACTATTACCACTTATAGAAATTGAGATGTATAATTCACATTTGTTGATCGCGACATATAATTTGGTGATTACGATAAATCGCATTTGGTAATTGCCACTTATAAATCGCATTTGATAATTGCAACCTATAATCGAATAAAATGTATTCATCATCTATTACTTATTCCGTCTGTTGTTTTTTTGCTTATTTTCTTATATTCCTTCTAACAACACAAGACTAAATTTTTTGAGCCCAAAACTGCATTTTGGGAAAAATTCTAATCCCGTTATGTAATATTCTTTCTAGCCCCCTCTTCAAAATCAAATAATACAAAGAAGTGTGTGTGTGGGTGGGGGGGGGGGGGGGTTGTACATGTAATTTGGACATAAAACTAATACATATCAAACGGAATGAAAGCTACTAACCGACCAGTAATTGTAGGACCCAGATGTTTCTAACTCATTTGTTCATTGCTTCCACTTCATATTCTCATTTTCCAGTGGAAAATAAGTTTTCCTTTTTAAATCGTCTGTTCAACGTCATCATTCCCCATCATACACATATATAACATATACAATAAAAAGTCGATTGCATTTTTCAATGTCATGTTATTTATATGCACATTTACTAAAGAACTTTGACAAAATGTAGCATTTTCATACACTAGGTACAGGGTACCTAAAAGGATATTATGCAATGAATATGATATTTTATATTAGTTCGAGCAACTAATATAAAATTTTTGGTAGAAAGTGCCCTTTAAATGGGCCTACACTTTTCAAATTTGGATTAATCAGGTCAGAATTTTTTGGGTTTTTACATCTATATCCGGTTTTGGGATCACAATTGAACCTACCTATACTCACCTTTTAATTTTTTTGGTCTCGCACTTTACGATCAACTTCAGACTTATCGGGTCTGAAGTTAAAAAAGAAATTAGATTGAAGTGAAAAAATTACACTTAACGCCAAATAGGTCTGAAATGCAATCAATGGTTTCATGCACCCAAGGCCAATAAGTCTAAAGTTAAAAAATGTACTTCAGATGCACGTAAGGCTAAAAGGTCTGAAGTGCAACCAACATTTTAATGCACTTAAGGCCAAATAAGCATGAAGTGCAAATTGCTCAGAAATAGAAATTTGTTCTTCGAATTTTAACAATCTAATATGCAATTTAATACCTAAATCTACTCCAAATGAGCTCAAATTTGAAACATAACCTCTAAGTATCATCAACAACAAACCTCAATTTTCAATTTGTCAAAACAATAACAAATATAACGAACCCATTTTGCAATTAAGAAAAAGAAGAAGAAGAAGAAGAAACTCTAAACAATAGTAAAAAATAAAGCGTCACAACAGTTCACCACCGTAAAACTCATAAACTACCTTAAAATATATTCACAAGCACCATATAAAATCATTGTTATCCGAAGAAGAAGAAGAAGAAGAAGAAGGAGAAGGAGAAGGAGGAGAAAAATGCCTGAAGTTGTTTAAACAGTGTGTACTGCAAGTTAAAAAAAAAAATTAAAAGATGGGTACATGTTAAATGGGGACGACCAAATAGGGTGCGCCGTGCAATTGTTACTAAATTTCGATAAGGATTCTTACACAAGTTGCTTGCCAGATTCAATGTTTACTTTTTCTAACCGGTATATATATCATTAATTATACATAATTGTATATATATAATTCATAAATTATATATATATATATCTCTGTAAGTTACTTTAATTTAAAGTGATTAAGTGACCACTATTTGAATTATTTTCTCTTCGATAACCGATGATTAAACCAAAAATAAAGTAGTACCGACTAAAAACACAATTTGATAGAAGAAAAAGAAATAGGAGGAACAACGCGTGAATGAAATTTAAAAAGTCATGACCAAAAAAAAAAAGAATTTAAAAAGTCGTTTTCAACCAATCATTTTAAACCAAACAAAAATGGAAAACGAAACAAACTGTAAGGAAAGGTCGGCAGACTTATAATTTAACAGAAGCTTATGATTGGATAATATATTCTTAAATGCTACCCCCAAAGTCACTAACATGGGTCCCACTCTTGCCGCACGTTTACTAAAATAGCATGAATTCAAAAGTTTATCCTATATACCCAATTTTACACATTTAAATAATATTATCCACCTCAGCCATGACCAAGTGTCAGATAGTCAGTCACTTCAATATAATTGAACTTTGAAGCCAACCCCTTAGTATTAAATTAATAATATACGTGTCGTTTAGTATAACCAATGGTGCGTAGATTCTTTAGGGGTCGTTTGGTAGGGTGTATAATAATAGTGCAGAATAAGGTATATTAGTAATGCATGAGTTAGTAATGCAAGCATTAGTTATGCAGATGTTATTTCTTATCTACTGTTTGGTGTGGTGTATTAAAATTATAATGCATTGCATAATTTTTAAGAAAAATAATTGTTAACAAAAATGCCCTCCATATTCTCTAGCTTTAATGGACTTTAAGGATAATTTTATCTTTAACCATACTAATACATGCATTAATAGCCTTGGTATTACTAATGCTATGGTTTTCTATGCATTACTTATGCAGAGTATAATACCAAGTATGACATAGGTTGAAAAAATATACCAAATAAGGTATAAGTAATGCCGCTAATGTTTGCATTATTTTTTTTAATACCTACTACCAAACGACCCCTTATTGTTTTATTACATACTTTAAATGATTTTTGCATTTTGTCTTCATTTATAAATAGTTGTACTATCAAGAATTGAGATTGGTCGGGAACTGTACTTTGCTTGTCAAAATTCAAAAAGGAAAAAAAGTTGGGTTTTTTTTGTCTTTCTTGATTTGGGTATAGAATGGAGGAAAAATATGAGCTTTTGAAAGAACTTGGTGCTGGGAATTTTGGGGTGGCAAGGCTAGTTAAGAACAAGAAGACAAAGGAGCTTTTTGCTGTCAAATATATAGAAAGAGGGAAGAAGGTAAGTCTACTTTTGTCAAAAAGGTTACTTTTGTAATATTATCTTTTTGTTTGTAGATACTGTCATTATTTTTCACTTTTTTAGGTTAAGGTTTGTGCTGGATTTGCTTATTTGGTTGATATTCCTAGTGAACCCTTTACTTGATTAATTTTGATATTTGTGTCATTTGTTCTTCCATTGCCAAAAACTCAAGCTTGATTTATAGCCTGTTTGGCCAAGCTTTCTTTTTGGCCAAAAGTGCTTTTTTTTTTTGCCAAAAGTACTTTTGGCAAAAAATTGAGGTGTTTGGCCAAGCTTTTGGAAGGAAAAAAAGTGCTTTTGAGGAGAAGCAGAAGCAGTTTTGGAGAAGCAGAAAAAAGTAGCTTCTCTCCAAAAGCACTTTTTTGAGAAGCACTTTTGAGAAAAATACACTTAGAAGTAGTTTTTTAAAGCTTGGCCAAACACTAATTGCTGCTCAGAAGTGTTTTTCAAACTAATTAGCCAAACACAAATTGCTTCTCACCAAAAGTACTTTTGAAAAAAAGCACTTCTCAAAATAAGCTGATTTTTGCAGCTTGGCCAAACGGGCTATTAGTTTTGGGTAGATTTTTATATGCCAGTAGCCTTTTCCAGTTTAATTTTTTTCCACTTACCTTCGCAAAAAAAAAAAAAAAATTAAAAAAAAAGGGCATTTGTTTGAAGCTTTGGAGTGTTTGAGTTTTGGAAAGAGTGTTTATCCAAGCTAAATCTTGAAAAAGAAGTTACTTGTACTTCTTGAAGATCTCTAAGGGCAACCTGATGCACAAGGCATGCCGCGTTCACGCAGGATTCGCGGAAGGGCCGCTCCCAAGAGGTGTTATATAGACAGCCTGCGGTAATGCATTAGTGGCTGCTTCCACGACTCGAACCTGTAACTTATAGGACACAAGGAGACAACTTTACCATGGCTCCAAGACTCCCCTTCAAAATATCAGTTTGAAGACAACTTTCTTGAAGATCTCTAATACTCCTATCAGTTTTTCAATATTTTCAAAACTGGAAATAATATAACTCCAAAAACTAGTTTTTGAGTTTTAGTCAGTAAGCATTTTGGGGGAAAGTGGATATGTTTCTGATAAATGGTCAAGATAACCCCCCCCCCCCCCTCCCCCCAACCCCAACACACACACACACAATACCATTGCTGTTTAACTGAATTTGTTATTTTAGCTGGAATTGCACTTGCCTTTTATTTATTACTTATTTAACTATAAGCCAAGTATGAGAGGAGCAATTTTGGCCCATTGCAAAGAGCTTTTTAAGTACATTTTTCTCATCACTTACTAGGTTGTGTCAAGATGCTTTCAGCTTAATGTAACTGTTATTATTAAAGTATCGTAGCAACAGTTATCTCCTTTGATTCTGTTTGCCTGATGTAACAGTTATTTTATTCTCTTCTTGTCTCAGATTGATGAAAATGTGCAGAGAGAAATTATAAATCATAGATCGTTGGGACATCCAAACATTATCAGGTTTAAAGAGGTAAATACTTTTATACCTGTTTGTTAAGAAACTGAGAAATGATATCTTCCCTTGTACCTGTTTTTGTAAGCAGATTGTATATTTCAATAGTTCTGTTTATGCTAGGGGAGAGCATATTGAGTAATTCCGTGCAGTTTTAAATTAAAACTTCAACAAACAATCGACGTGTCCTTTTGTAGTCTATGCAATTACTACTCCAATTACATAAGCCTTTCTTGAGTAACTGTAACATTGACTCTTATAATGACTTTATGTGGAATGTCAAATGACGAGTTCATGGTTCTTTACGGGAATTTTTCAAAGGGTGTTCAAGGTTTAATATGTATTTATAAAAAAGTAATTCTTGACCTATATACATAGTATAATTTTCTATATACTCCATATAATTTCCGAAGGGTGTTAGTTGAACACCCTTCACTCTATGTGGCTACGCCACTGCCTTAACCTTTAGTTGGAGCTCTTTGGTTGATCCAATTTTTGATGTTAGTGGGAATAATTGGATTGACTGTTTTCTTGCGCCCACTATCTGGTGTTGTCTGATGATGATTCTAGAATGCTGAGAGCTCCGCAATCTCATAACACCACTTTAGACTTGATAAGTCACAGTTCTATTTTCCATTTAGCACCATTCGTCTTACCTTAACAAGCTGATTATGTGTTCAGTTCCCCTGCATTTCGTGCCGTTTCATGTAATATTTGATGCTGACGCTAAAAGCAACTAATCTTTATTAGGGTTGAGCTGTATCTTCTGTATGGTATAAAGACAGATCTAGGACCAAGGTTTCATTTTATGTGTTGCTCCATTTCGTTGAGCATATATATATAGGATTTATTGTCACAACAGTGGAATCTCATGGGCTAAAAGCATTACTTTGATCCTTTATTACTTGTTATTGCATTCTTTTTTTTAAAATCTTACAATCCTTTCTTTCCATAGTTATTGTCATCTGTAACTTTCTTTCCTTGGCATTTGACACATCTATGGTTTCTTTCGTTTAACAATCAATCACTGTTGAAGATATTATTAAGTAAATAAAAGTGTACCCTCCGTAACAATTTAAGTTTTTAGATGAGATGATTACATACTACAACATAGTATCAGAGCAGTGGTCTCTTGCTACGTCATAGTTAACATGACTTCCTTTTTTTGGGGTAGGTCTTGCTAACTCCATCGCATTTAGCAATTGTTATGGAGTATGCAGCAGGTGGAGAACTTTTTGCTAGAATATGCAGTGCTGGCAGATTTAGTGAGGATGAGGTTATACTTTTATCTCCAATTCCGTGTATTATACCTGTGTTTGATGAGAATGAGATGTTGTACTTATCATCTTCGTATTTGTATCAATCAACGACAGGCTCGTTTCTTCTTCCAACAGCTAATATCTGGAGTCAGCTACTGTCATGCTATGGTAAATTTGAAATTCATTGACAGTTTTACTTTTTACAATAGTAATGTTATTTCAGTGAGTTCCTAGTCTGAAGTTATACTTCTATTTTTCCTGTAGGAAATTTGTCACAGGGATTTGAAACTAGAAAACACTCTTCTTGATGAAAGTGCTTCACCACGTGTAAAAATATGTGATTTTGGTTATTCTAAGGTTTGTTCTTCTTTTCTCGTTGAGAAGCTTATTGCATTAAATCTAACATGATGTAATTTTAATATATGTACTTTTTCATGCAGTCTGGATTGTTGCATTCCCAACCAAAATCGACAGTAGGAACACCCGCTTACATTGCCCCTGAGGTCCTGTCACGAAAGGAATATGACGGGAAGGCAAGCTCTCTCTTCTTGAACCATGATCTGTTGCTACAAAAAACTTTTTTTTTTTGGTGTCAACAGATTATTTCTTTATCACCTTCGTGCCTATGATACCAGCTAAATAAAACCCTTAGCCATGATCACAAGCATTACATTGGCCTAATAATATTCTACCTTATTATTTTCCCCTTATAGTGGCTGCTGTAAAATATGCACAACTTTTTTTATATCATTGGTCCCATTGGACTGTATGTAAGAGTTTTATGGAAGCTTTTATTTCTCTACGGCAACAGACTCATTTCGAGCAGCTTAAACCTAGTTGCTTCACTTGAATATTCTGCTCATGTTATAGTAATGCATTTTCAGATAGCAGATGTGTGGTCATGTGGGGTGACATTGTATGTGATGCTAGTTGGAGCTTACCCTTTTGAGGATCCTGATGATCCAAAAAATTTCAGGAAAACCATTGGAGTGAGTTCATATTTTAACTTTGATGTTTGGCTAAGTAGGAATGTTTGTCTCAAATAGCTACTTAAGGTTGTTTTGTTTTGTTTTCAGAGAATAATGAGTGCCCAATACTCCATACCGGATTATGTACGAATATCTGCAGATTGTAAGAACCTCCTTTCGCGAATCTTTGTTGCAAATCCCTCAAAGGTAACATTCTTCCTTACTCATCTCACTTATCAAAATAGAAAAAAGATTACAGCTTGTTTGGATGGTTGTTATCTGCACAATGTTTGGATAGATTGTATTGTTTGTCGATGTTTCATGATGTCATGCACCAATATTGTGAAGAATAAACTTGTAATATTATAAAGAAAAATTAAGGTACGAGGTAGAATTAATATATAAAAAGGTAAGGTAAAGGATAAAATATGATGATTTAATAATAAGGGCAAGATGAGCGGAAAAATAAGGTAACGACGCGACCACACCAAATTGGTCGTTCCATAAAGTGGCACTTTTCATCGTTACATAACAACGGATTTAACGATACGATACAATAGAATTTAAGTAACAATCAAAACAAATATTGTATTTAAAGTAATAATACGATACAATACAACAGGTAACAACCATACAAACAAGCTGTTAGCCTAATCATGACTCGAGTATCGTTCATTAACATAATATGTACTGCAATATGCACAGAGAATCACTATTCCTGAGATAAAAAAACATCCTTGGTTTTTAAAGAATCTGCCAAAAGACTTAATGGATGGTGAGCATTCCAAATATGAAGAGGCTTCAGAGCAACTACAGCAAAGTGTGGAGGAAATCATGAGGATAATACAAGAAGCTAAGATACCTGGAGAAGTGTCAAAACCAGAAGGACAAGCTACTGTAGGGACAACAGAACCAGATGATACTGAGGATGACCTCGAATCGGATATTGACAGCAGCAATGACTTTGCTGTTTATGTCTGAGGATGACATTATCTACTGGACTTTAAAAAGAACTTCAGTATGTAATCTTGAGTTGTTTATTATGGTGTATAGAAGACTTAGTTATATTCTGGCCTACAGAACTATATTTATGAGTTCTAAGGTGTGCACTCAAATTGTTAGATGGATGTAATATTGCAGAAAACAGATTTCTATTTTGTACCTATAGATGATATTCTCTGCTCCTATGTGTTAACAATCAATTTTTCAGCTGAATTGATTTTAGTTTAGTGACCATTCTTAGGGGACGTTTGGACATAAGAATTGTAAAATTTCAAAAAAAAAAGTATTTTTTTTTTCAAGTGAAAATGGTATTTGAAAATTAAAGTTGTGTTTGGACATGAGTATAATTTTGGGTTGTTTTTAATTTTTGTCAGTGATCTGAGTGAAAATTTTGATTTTTTTTTGAGTTTTTTAAATTTTCGAAAATTCCAAAATTCATCTTCAAGTGAAGATTGAAAATTTTATGGCCAAACATTGATTTCGAAAAAAGTAAAAAAATTCTTATGTCCAAACGGGCTCTTAGCTATTGTAAGTGAGCCACATCCTTTTTGGTTTAACCATTTGATATCCGAAGTCAACTGTCCCGCTAATGTGGGTCTTGTGTCAGGATGCACACTAAGGGGGTAAAACGCTTCCTACCAAAGTGTTCTCCATTCCCACCTCTCTAACCCGAAACGTCTGATTATGAATGGAGAGATCCTCATCACAATCCACGAGTACTTGCCATGACACGTTTGGAAAAAAAAAAACTGTGTGGTAGTAGTTACTGTTTGTTAAAACTCATTTACCTTCTCAAATATTTACTTTTTAAGGACTATGCATAATGCATCATCTATGCTACTTTTAACCCTTTCCAGGCTAACAGAATGTTAATAATCAAATTAAGAGGGAGAAAGTAAAAAGATCTACCTGAGAGTACTAACTGTTTTATATATATGTTGATGAAAGTTTTAAGTCTTGCCACACCCTGAAGTAATTTACCGACCACCAAAGTATGTGGTGCAGTAGATGGGATGGGACTGCTCCTCCCTTAACCAGAGGTCTCGAGTTCGAGCCCTGGGTATGGAAAAATCCTTTGTAGGGAGCGCTCTCTCCCGAAAGGGGCCTTACGNCCCCCTCCCGAATGGGGCCCTATGCGGCGCGAATCCAGATATAGTTGGGCTCCAATACGGGTACCAAACACCGGGTGGAAAACCCAAAAAAAAAAAGAAGTAATTTACCGCAGAAAATAATAAAATGCAAGCTTAACTAAAGAGAGAAATGTTCTGCCTCGTAGCATTCCCATTGACTAATCATATATCCATGACTATGAGTGAATGACCTTCAATTAATTTATGCTAATAATTTATCGAATATTCCTAACTGAGCATCAAACAATAAACTAGAAGCAACCTATTAAAAGATGCACAATAGTTTTTTGCAACTAAGGCTAGTTTATGAATACTATTTTTTTTAAGTAAAATCAGTTTGTGTGAAATTTTTATCTCCATCAGATATTTAACTAAGAAATATACCAAAAATAGCAGAAACTGAAAAACTACACCTCTAGTTGTGAATTCATGTTAAATCCTACGGTTCCAATTAAATCTAAAAATCAAACAACAACAACAACAACAAAGAACCCAGTATAATCCCACATAGTGAGTATGGGGAGGGTAGTATGTACGCAACCTTACCCCTACCTTGTAGAGATAGAGAGACTGTTTTCAATATACCCTCGGCTCAAATAAGGATAAGCACCACATTAAAGAAGAGAAAAATAAGGATCGCGACAGTTAGAAGCTAGGTAAAAGCAACATAAATAACAATCAAATAATTAGGAGAACGCAATGAAAGAAATGACAGGTAGTCATAGAAATCTTGTACCAACAGAATACTAAAGTACGTGCTAATATTACCGGTATGATAGGGAGAACACTAAACTAACTACCCTACTACCCTAATGTTCGACCTTCACACCTTCCTATCATGTCCTCGGTCAGCTGAAGTTGCACCATATCTTTTCTAATCACCTCACCCTAATTCTTCTTCGGCCTACCTCTACCTCTCTTAGGCCTTCCAATGTCAACCTCTCGCACCTCCTGACCGGAGCGTCTGTGCTCCGCCTCCTTACATGTCCAAACCATCTAAGCCTCGCTTCCCGCATCTTGTCCTCCATTGGGGCCACATCCACCTTGTGTCGAATAACTTCATTCCTAATCCTATCTAACCTTGTGTACCCGCACATCCATCTCAACATGCCCATCTCTGCTACTTTCATCTTCTAGACATGGGAGCTCTTGATTGGCTAATATTCAGCCTCATACAACACAATCGGCCTGACTACCGCTTTATAGAACTTATGCCTTTGAGTTTTGCTGGGACCTTCTTATCACACAAGACACCGGAAACAAGTCTCTATTTCATCCATCCCGCCCTAATACGATATGTGACATCTTCGTCGATCTCCCCATCCCCATGCATAATAGACCCAATGTACTTAGAACTTTCTCTCTTGTGGATGACTTGAGAATCTAGCTTCACCTCCCCTTCCACTTCCTGAGTCATCCCAATGAATCTACACTCCAGGTATTACGACTTAGTCCTACTCAACTTGAAACCTTTAGACTCCAGGGTTTGCCTCCACATTTCTAACCTCGCGGTAACGGCGCCTCGCGTCTCATCAATTAATACAATGTCATATGCAAATAACATGCACCGTGACACCTCCCCTTGGATGTGGTGCGTCAATACGTCCATTGCTAGGGCAAACAAAAAAGGTTTAAGAGCCAACCCTTGGTGCAACCCCATCATGACCGAAAATCTAAAAATCAAAAAGATTGTTAAATATTTGACAGAGACAAAAAAATTCTCACTTCTGGTAAATTTAAAGGACTAAAACTGCTCATGGGTATATTTGAGGGATCATTTTAAACCTACTTAAAATATAGGAAACCATTGTGTCATTTCCCATTACTATTATTCTTGTTCACTCTTCAGAAGAAAACAGAGCCGATCCCGAGATTTTCCTCCAGCAATTAGTCCATACCATCTCCTTCTCCGGAAAATCCATTTGTAAGTTCTTCTTTCTCTAATCTGCTTCTTATGTTTCCTATCTTCATTCCAATTCAACTTTCAGTCAAACCTAATTGTTTTTTTAATTAGGTTGTTATGATGTGTGATTTCCTGATATCTTTTGTTAGGCGTTGGTAGTTTGTTCTAATTAAAGTTTAGAAATCTCAAAACTTGAAGTTCCACAGAAAAGAGAAAATTATAGGAGGCGGCATGGATTCAGGGGATTCATCAATGTCTAAGGTGTTTCATTTTTCATCTGGAAACCCTCGCATCGAAGAAACCAGGGGTGTCATGCATCTCTTCTGCAACGAACAACCTTCTTTTCCGTCTCAGTTACCTGTAAGTATTGGACGGAATCCTTCCATTTCTGTTTCACTGATTGTGGCGTTTGTTACTATACTGGAGGAATTTTTTGGGCTTGTTTGATTGATTTTGTTGAAACTTAGTTTGTCTTCCATCTGAAAAATATATTATTAAGTACTGGAATGATATTGGCCCGAATAGAATAGAACAGAATACAATACCAAGAGAAATGATTTCTTACATTCATGTAGTCAACCCCGACTACTCTCAGGTTGATGCAATAGTTGATTGATATTGATAGGGTTTTGTGCTCAATCTGATAATTTACTCTCTTTTAAGCTTAAATATGCATACTGAGTTCAATTTGGATCTTCCTATAATTCTAACTCATATTATTGGACAATTTTTTTTGGTCCGGCATCCCTCAAAGTGTAATTTTGTTATTTAACGATAACAATTGCTCTAAATAAAGTGCAATTTCTATGTAGGGTTTAGAAGGTTGGGGGCTTTATTTATACGTAGAGATTCTTTAGGGCTCGAACTCTATAACTTTTTGACTATACATTTGTAGATTCACCTGATAGCTATGCAACTATCATATGTTCAAATTCTAGTAGCTTTTGAACTTTGAATTGTTTGTTTCTTGTTTCCCTTAGTATACGGCATTTTGATCTTATTGTGTTATTCAAAATTGTAGAGCAATAATAGGTCCAAATTTTGTATTTTACTAAAGGTCAATATACGAGAGAGATACACCAACCAAACACTTCAACCCCAAGCTAGTTAGAATAGACTAGATGAATGCTCACCATCCATGTTGATCCTTTAGAATTGAAATCCAACAACTTATCCAGTTCTGTTGTGTTGTCTTTAGGTGGGAAGAAAGCCTCTCCTCTGCGTGCTCAGTGTTCCGAATCACATGACATATGCAGACTTTTGTCAGTTTTGTGGTTCATTTGTTCAACATATGTTGGAAATGCGAATTGTCAGGTATTCTCTCCAATAACTTATGAGGTCTTTGTTTAACTGGTTGTCTGTGATTCCTTCTGAACTATGGTGTCTTGTGTGAGGCTTTAGGAACGACGGAATGGAAGATTGTTACAGTATATTGATCAGGTTTGATGAGCAGAAAGCTGCAGATACTTTTCACAAGCATTTTAGTGGTAGAAAATTTTCATCTCTTGAGGTATGGTTGCTCCAATAGTTCTCTCCTGCTTTGGCATCAGAATAAGTATCTCATAACATCAAATTCCAGTTTCATACTTCGTTCTTGTTTTTGTTTCTTTGCTTGCAGGACGAGACCTGCAACGTGTTTTTTGCTGCTGATGTTCATTACACTGGTTCAATTGAGCGCACCCAGTCCATACCTGCAAGCTCTACAGAGCAACCATTCTGTCCTGTTTGTCTTGGTATTTTTCCTAGTCTAGTTTCAAAATGTTTTTCTATTTTGGAAATGGCATATTTTGAAATTTGTAGCTTCCATATTCAACCACTAAGCACATCTAAAGTGAGAATCACTCCAAAATGTTAGAGATGTTCATATTCATTCGGTCACTTTCCTCCAAAATGTTTCTAACCTCCAAATTTAAAAGTTTAACGTTTGCAAGCAATTTTTTATATTATGTGTCCTTGTAACTCAGATTCATGGCACTTACGATTTGAAATGTCCTAAAGTAACTATTTATTCATATACACTGATAAAAAGGAAACTATCTATTCATATATGGAGGTCGAGGATTAGAGTAGTAGAGCATGTAGTCTAGAGTGTTCATAAGATAGTATTGGCACACAGTCTCGCTTTCTGTTGGTAGTAGGTTTTTATGACTAACCGTTGTTTTCTTTCATTGTTGATTACCTTACTATCTTGTTGTTTTTATTATGCTTCTATATGGCTTTTTGGTAGTGTCCCTTCTTGTTTATATTTTCATCAATGTGATGCTTATGCTTTCCTGAGCCGAGGGTCTATTGGAAACAACCTCTCTATCCTCACAAGGTAGGGGTAAGGCCTGCGTACACACTACCCTCCCCAAACCCCACGGTGTGGGATAATACTGGGTATGTTGTTGTTGTTGTTGTTGTTTTATCTATTCATATATGGTAGACGTATGCCAGATTGCTCTTGCAAGCGTTTTAATGAAATCTAGTGTTCCTTTGCAAGCTGTGTTCATTTACCAAAAGCATACATCTCGTGTATGCACAACCAGTCACCAAATCTCATTATACCATGTTTCTAGGATTGAATACTCTTACAGCTTGGACTTCATTTAAAAACTGACGAAGTCTTGGGTCCCTAAACTGATATGCCTTGGGGTGCTCAATTAGTTACAGTTTGCCTACATAGCTGATAATGCCTCTGTCCCAGTAACACTAAATCTGATCCTTTGTTCTCAAGATTGTAGACTTCTTGCACAAAAAGTCTCATTATGATATCACGGTGGACCAAACTGCTCATGAACAGGGCATCAACCACATTTGGCCTTACTTGAATTATGTAGGACGGTGTAGTCACAATCCTTGTATAACTCCATCATTCTTTACAAATGAAGTCTGAAATCTCTCTACCGGATTTACTTATTTAATTAAGTAATCTTAACTTAACTCTTAGAAAACAAACTGGATACCACTTGGTAGCTTAACTCTTAGGAAACTGAAGTGGGTGGTCGGCCAATGGTATCAAACAATGTGTTTTGAATTTAAATTAAATAAAAATAAAATGAGTTGGTGTCAAACATGTGACCTGTTGGTGTTAAATATTTTAGTAACTTTGAACAGAGGCTGAACTCCAAGAAGTCGTAGGTTATATATGTGTGCATACTAGTGTGTGCGTGCACGCCGACTAGTGTGTCTATATATCTTGTATGCTTCATGTGATGCATAAACAACCGCTAGTCTGCAGAAAAGAAAGTTACTTGTCACTTTAAACTACATTTACCAGATCAATGAGTTTTGGCTAATTATATGATGAAGCTAGATGATCCATTATAGTTAAAAGTTTTTCGTCTCAAAGCATTTACGAGTGATTCGAGTCACTTGATAGAAAATTGAAGTCCGTCGTCCATGGGGAATTTGGATATAACTTATTGGAGTGTGTGACCATTTCATCTAAAAGCTTAAGCCGTTAGAGAGAACACATTTTTATTTACTTAATTATGTCTTCATTGATTCTTCTTGATGAGCCAAGCACGTGAAAGTTCTTTTTGATATTGGGTGGCGGTGAGACTCCAACCCAAGACGTCTACCTGCTTTGATACCATATTGAAGTGTGTGGCCATCTTATCGCTTAAGCGTTGAAGAGAATACACTTTTATTTACTTAATTATGTCTTCAACATATCTCTTGTGCCGCCTCTATGCTTCCTCTTAGATCTTTCAATCCTAAAATTTCAGTTATTATTTAAAATTTTTGAATCAGTTTATTACAGAAGTTTCTGGCCACCACTTCAATAAATGGAATGCTAATTAATCTGTTTGTCTTTATTAGCATACTGGAAATTGAAGATACCGGAGAAGTCCTTGTTAATACTGTTTTGAGTTTAACCTTATAAATTAGTTTGGACTTTGGTATTTTATGAGGATGTGCAGCCAGAGATTTCCATGTTTAGCTGGATTATATTGGCGAGTTCCTCTCATATGTATCTTAATTCCTATGAAATTTGCAGAGAGACTGGACCAGGATACAAGTGGAATTCTCACAACCATTTGTAATCATTCGTTTCATTGTTCATGTATTTCTAAATGGACAGATTCTTCGTGCCCTGTAAGTAATACCTTCTATCTTTCCACCATACGTTTGAGCTTCAACTTAGACGTGGTCTGGAAAACTGATTGGTCTTGATGCTCTAGTATTCATATTCATGTAAATATCATGGACCATAATTTATACAGCTGTTTGTATCAGGCTTTTAGATTTAATCCAACCTGTAAGTAAGTATCATGTTGTTATTGATATTGTTTACTAAGTCTCTTACTAATGTTTGCATTACCGTATTGTCACATTGCCATGTCTTCTGTAATATTTGCTTCTAACATCCATTGTTCTGGTTGAATAATTGCTTAGCTTGAGGTAGTGCCTTATCTGCATTTTTATTGCTTTAATTACCTCACTTGTATGCTTGAGTTTTCTGTCTTTAATTTTTTAAAATATGGCCTTCTGCAGCCTTTTCAAGATGGAATTAGGTTCACTTCACAATTTGCTTTGTGTGTGCATGTGCAGTTTTAGTTTTGTATTGCGTGTAAGTTTCTCGGGAATTTATGTTAAGTACTTTTGAGTCTTAAAATAGAGGAAAAGAGACACAGGTTCTAATATTAGGTAGGAGGGACACATTTGTCATTAATGTTAATTATCTAGACACAAGTTAAAAAAGAGCCCGAAAATTTCTGTGTTTTCACTTAGGCCAGCTTGTGCGTATTTGGATTATTCCACCATTTACTTGCTATCTTTTACCAGCATAGATATCAGGCTACTTTGCCCTCCACGGCATAGGCAGATGGGAAGAGATTACCTGGCTTTTTTTTTGTCTCTGCTTGGATTTGATTGCTAGCCACGTCCTTGGGTGCTTCTTCGTATAACTTTAGCTAAGAGAAATGGTTTTCAGCATTTTTCTCACTTATATCTAATATCAATTGCCTGGATTGGTGCCTATTCTTAACATACGTTGTTTCTTCCTCTTCAAATTAGCAATGAACTCTGAAGCAAGTGTGGCTAATATAGGGTTGAATTTTGATTAAATTGGCACTACAGTAAGGTTTTCAAAGTTGCAAGAATTTTGGTTCTTTTACAAGTTACAATGATTTTCTTATATTAGGAAGTTATTTGGTAAATTATCAATCACCTGATCAGATTAAGTTAGACCGTTTGATGAGATTATATACCCCTGATGCTTAGTGAAGAAAAATCTCATGGACTTGAAAAAATGCATATAACCGATAGCTGAAAACAGTATAAGTAGGGTTTATCAGCCTGATTAACAGTGAAGGAAGAATTCTTTTCCTTATTTAGTGTACTAAGAGTTGGGCTGGTATTTAGACATCATATACCAGTGTTAGTTCGAAAATATGTGTTTCATGTGAAGTATTAATAGAAATGAGCTGACTCAACTTAAACATGTTCTCTCAGGTATGTCGATACTGCCAGCAGCAGCCTGGAAACTCAACGTGTTCTATCTGTCAATCACCAGAAAATCTATGGATGTGTGTTATTTGTGGTTTTGTTGGGTGTGGAAGGTAATAATACTATCTCTCTTGGTATTTGACTAAATTGATGTGAAGGCTGATGTTATCCCAAAACAATTTTGAAGAACTAAAAGATGAATGATCTTTTGACTGCTGGGTAAGTATAGGTTTTAGTAATTGATGGTCATCATGTTGATTTTTGCTATAGATACAAAGAAGCTCATGCTATAAGGCACTGGAAAGAGACACAACATTGCTATGCACTTGAACTGGAAACCCGTCGTGTCTGGGACTACTCAGGGGACAACTATGTTCACCGTTTGATTCAGTCTAAAACTGATGGCAAGTTGGTTGAGCTCAACCACCATTGTCATCATGATAATGATGGCTGCTGCAGCTGCGAATGTGCTACAGATCCTGGATTTAGTGAGACTCTTGTAAACAGCAAAGTTGAAGCTGTACGTCTCTCTCTTCATTTACAAATGTTTTTTTTTTTTTTCGTTTTTACTCTTATTCATCTAGTCAAATGCTTAATCTTTGAATAACTTTGGTCATTACTTGATCTGGGAATACTTGGTAATCTTCAAATTTTCTAACTGCAGATTGTGAACGAGTACAATGAGCTCTTGACTTCGCAATTGGAGAACCAAAAAATGGTTAAGCTTCTTACCTTTTAGCTAGATTGTAAGATTTCCTTTGTTTGTTAATCTGAATGTCTCCAGTGCTTTCAAGTTTATTCATTTGAATGCAGAGATACTGATTAACAATTTAGAACAATGACATTCTATTTACCGTATTAACAGCTTTTGCTTTGATAATAGTACTTCGAGTCCTTACTGCAAGGGGTTGAAGAAGAAACTGATAGGGACATTAAGGAAGCTGTTGAGAAAGCACTATGTCAGAATCCAAGGTTGATGAAGTTAAAAGTGCGTTTGGACAAATGCATTGAAGAGAAGAAATTTCTTGATGATGTGAGTTCTATTGAAGTCTATTAACTATTATTGATCTCTGAGCTGTTACCAGTTTATCATAATTTAGCTCCGCATTCCCTTTTAAAAGTCATTTGATTTCTCCTGATTTTGAACTTGATTGTTTGGTGTTGAACCCTCTAGATCAATGACAATCTTACCAGAAACAAGGAGATATGGGAAGCCAAGATATCGGAAATTGAAGAAAGGTATCATTTTCCTTGGTTGTTATGTGTCATTGCTCTGAGTCAATGGTAGGCAATTATTTTCTTAGAACTCTTCCATCCCACCAACCTGCTTTTCTTTAAATGTTTGTTATTTTATTTTTTACAGAAGTGCTATTATTTTCAAACTTTGAGCACAGGTAGATCACAAGAAATGCAATTTTGTACCAATTGACCATCAACTTTCATTTTGCATGTTGCTTCAACATGATCGTCTAATATAATAATAATAAGAAGAAATAAACTCCACGAAGCTTTGGGAGTTTCTTTCTTATCAGATAACCATATTCTCTCAATGTTCCAAGTCCTGCTGAGGCATGTATTGTCATCCTCTCAAAAATTTTACCTCTTGCATTTGACAGGAGGCTTTAAAAAATTGTTACAAGAATTGCTTCTTTCAGATAAGTATTGGTTTTGATGAACTTGTTTTTGTTGTTGCGTTAACTGCTTCTCAAAGGGCTGGTTCAATGAGAAGAATCTGCCCCTTGTGTAAAATTGCAAAGGTTTGCTTGCAAAGTTGATGTACTCTATGCATTGTGGTCTTTTTATGAGGAAAAGCTGCACTCAGCTTTTGGCAGAGGTTTTTTGTCTTGTTGAGTTAGTGGTGTTTATGTGGATCATCTCTTTCTTAGACCAACTTGACGTACATATTGTCTTCATATTATTCCAGGATTGCTATATTACTTTGTAATCTTGTAAAAGTATATCATGCTGCCGCTCTCATGTAATATCCTATTACTATATATTTTAACGTCTAATTTTTAGGGAGAAGAGGAAGTTGAAAATGAAGGATGAGAAGATACAGGAATTAGAGGAACAGGTAAACTTGACATAACCTATCAATGGAAAGTCAACTGGACTAGCATATTTTTAGTTGTTATCTACGAGTAAATCTGATTGCTATTATGTTTGAGCTGCAGCTTGCAACTCTGATGGCATCCATCGAAACAGAGAATGCAGTTCAAGAGATGCCTTAGTCAAATGATGAAATTAGGGCAACAACTGACCTGGTCGAAGCCAATCGAAAGAGTAGCATCTTGAAGTTGTGTCAGGAGAAGCAGCAAGGATCATAAAGTAGTTATTTTAGGCAACATACAATAGTGTCTTACAAATGAGGAAATGTGAAGATGCTTCTCTTGTATATAGGACGGATATTAGGTGTTGTCCAGAAAACCATGTATAGTGACCTCAATCGAAAGTAGTTCCCAGCTTTTAGCTGATGATTGTGGTAACCTCTTTTGTGTTTCGAAAGAGTAGCACATTAGTGAATGATCTTCAATTAATTGATGCTAAACATGTATCGAACATGCCTAACTGAACAGCAAACGATAAAGACACGGACAAGGGATTTTTGCAAGTAACATTACTTTATGGTGGTCAGGAATCCTCGTATCTCATTCGACCCTATACGGTCACATCTCTCTATAGCAGCATCTTTATGTAACAACACTTCACTATGAAAGCCAAGTTTTCTTCGGAACCAAATGTCATGTTTTGTTATAATATATGTTTTCTATAACAACAATTCGCTATAACATCCAAAATATCCGAAACAAATGAAACTGTTATAGAGAAGTTTGACCGTGTACGTAGATTGATAGCATTTGGGCAGCCACCTTCGGCGGATTGCTGCCGGGTTTTGAAAGCATCACACCTAGCACTAGTAGTGTGTTTACGGCTACTAAAGCATAACAAATGAGAAACTGCAAAGTACACAAAATTAGCATTCTGGCATCTTCTTCAGCTAATAGGTCAGAATTGGGAACCTCAATTTCTTTTTTCTTTCTTCGTCTTCCCCGCCCCGACATAGCGCTTCGCTTTCGAGTTTCGAATTAGAAATTGATAAGAAATTGAACAGGCATTCAAGCTTGGAAAAGGGATATCCGGATAGTCAAGGATGCGATTTATTCTGATTTTTTTTCTTAAATAGAATGAATACAATAGGAATGCTTGTGTTGTGGTTTTCGTAATTGCAAGAATCTTTTTTTCTCGAGAAAAAGTCCACTCCTTCAATATCATGATTGGATCGACCAGGCCAAATCGTGTCAGCAACTTGATTTTGTTCTCTAAAGTTGTGTTGGATGATAAATTGCCTCTATCGGTTCATTAGTAACCTGCATCATTGAAAATAGAAGTAACATAAATAGAATTATCACTATTAAGATCCTTAATCAAGTTATATTTTGCACCCTTAATGTGACATTTTCTTCATAATAATTCATTCAAAAAAGAATATTATTTTTATATTTAAAAAAATTAAATTTTTTAATTTTATTCTTAATGACATGCTTTTATACTGATTATTTTTATGACATGTTTAGAAAAAAAATTCAATTTTTTATTTTTATTTTTATTTTTATGACATGTTTAGAAAAAAAATTCATGATCAATTAATGAGGGATTACTATTCTTTTGGCACAAGGTGTAATAAAAATAAGGCTGTATGGTGGGCCGGGCCCGGGCCTAAATGGGCTAAACGGGCCTGGGCTTAGCGGTCCCGGGCTTCGTGGGCTCAACGGGTGGGACCAGCCCGTGACGGGCCTAAGCCCATATGGTCCTGGGCTAAATGGGCCGGGCTCGTGGGCTTAGCGGGCCTAACAGGCTTTTTTATTTCCGGGCTTTTTTTTTAATTTTTTTTATTTAAGGCAATTTCTTGTAAACCATATATGTATGTATATATATATAAATTGCTCTTATGCATGGCTATATAAATATATGTAGTATATATAATATAGAAATCTAATTATTAAAGTGCTTGACGAAAAAGTAAAATAACAAAACAATAGTAAAACTAAATTGGCATGCATAATAAATTAATAACAAAGTACAACATGAAGCATAAATACGTCTAATAATTTTAAAATAATACAAATTGTTGAAAAATCTTAAAGACGAATTTGCGGATAAATACCCTCAACACAATACTTTATATGCCTCCTTAAAATGCCTGTGGTACACCCTGAATGAAAATTTAAGACTCTTCCACAGTTCTTGCACTTTAATATTTGGCCTTCTTCATTTTCTTCAAGCACTTCATAGTATTGCGAAACAAATAAGCGCACTCTTTCCAAACGAGGCATGATTTAACTTGAAAATTGAGATTGAGACTTGAAGCCTTGAAAATTGGAGAATGAGAGAAATTTAGATTGAGAAATGAGTATTGAGTATTGAAATGAAGAAGAGGGAGGGGGGTATTTATAGTGTTAGAGAAGGTTAGTTTTGTAAATTGAAAAAGAAAAAAAATAAAAAAATAGGCTATTTGTGCAATATGACTGTTGGCAATGGTCATTGGGGGTGGGCCCTCCTTTTGAAAAGTCTTGTAATATTTTGTAGTATATATAGTAAGTTAGTATATAAATATCTATATATATATAGTTTATAGTATATATAGTATACTATACTATATATAGTATGTTATGTATATATATTTTCAAACATAATTTCTTGTAATGTTTTGTAGTATATATAGTATGTTATGTATATATATTTCCTTATATAATTTCTTGAAGTATATATAGTATGTTAGTATATATGTTAGTATATATATATGTATGTATATATATATATATATATATATATATATAGTATATATTGTATGTTATGTATATATATTCCCTTATATATTTTCTTGTAGTATATATTGTATGTTATGTATATATATTATAGCTTATAAATAATTGCAAGTTAAAGACAAAAAAATATTGCAAAGAGATATTCAAGGGAATGTCTTATAATTTTTATTACCAAAAATGGCATATCTTTCTTAGTCTTATTCCCCCCAATGGAATGAGCTCAACAAGGTGCTAATACCACCATTAAAAGGAAAAAAAACTAAAGAAGATATNTATAGTATATATAGTATACTATACTATATATAGTATGTTATGTATATATATTTTCAAACATAATTTCTTGTAATGTTTTGTAGTATATATAGTATGTTAGTATATATATATATATATATATATATATAGTATGTTATGTATATATATTTTCAAATATAATTTCTTGTAGTATATATAGTGTGTTATGTATATATATTAGAGCTTGTAAAGAATTGCAAGTTAAAGACAAAAAAATATTGCAAAGAGATATTTAAGGGAATGTCTTATAATCAAAAATGGCATATCTTTCTTAGTCTTCTTCCCCCCAATGCAATGAGCACAACAAGGTACTAATACCACCATTAAAAGGAAAAAAAACTAAAGAAGATATGTCAAAGTACAAGTTACACCATAATCTACATTGTATCTCTAACAGATCTCATAAATCCTTCAAGGTTCGGAGGAGGTTCCGTTGGTGGTGGCGGAAAAGAAGCTTGTTCATCACCGCTTCCGGGCGAAGCAGCATCCTCCGCAAGTTCCGCTATCATTTCTTCATAAGCTTCGTCTATCTCCGGTTGTGATTCTGCAAGTCCAAAGTTTCTTCTTTCCGAGCGGATCCAATCTCTGAATAGTACTGATTTTTCCAAGCTCTCCCTCATAGACGCTCTATGATCACCTATTTGAAGTCTTGCTTGACTGAAAGCGCTCTCTGATGCAACTGTTGAAGCTTGAATAGATAAAATATCCCGAGCCATCCTTGCAAGAACCGGAAAATGTTTTTCCCTTGCCTTCCACCATTCCAAAAGATCAAAGGTGCCGTCTGGATTCTCCTTTTCAAGTCCCTGCGACAAATAAACTTGAAGCTCATTTAGATGTGAAGTCTCATCAAAATTATCACCTTGAGAACCCCTAAACTCCTTTTATCTCTAATGCAAAAATATCTACAAATATCTGTAACAGTGTTAGCAATAAACTTACCTGTGTGACGTGAATTAATTATTCTATACGCAATAATGCGTTTTTGCATTATCCACTCCTCATCTATCCAATGACTTGTAACAGTTAGATAATCACAGTCATTATTACTTCTACCAACATCAGTAGTAATAGAAATCCGATTAGTTATATGAGTAAATAAATACCGCAAATATTGTTCATATTCATGTTTATATTTATAAATATCGCTCTTAACTGTTGCGCGAGGCCAACCTTTATAAGTAGGATTAAAAACTTTATAATGCACAAAATTAGGGTTAGAAGGAAAAGTATATGGTAAGCACATAACGGTAACCATCTTTGCTAATTCTTCACGATCTTTATTAGGATCGTAATATAAAATACCACCGGTCACAGTGTTAATTCCTGGTTGAACTAGATTTGAACCTGTACTAGGGTTAACCGCAGTATCTACACTTGTCCCCTCTTGCTGCGCTTTCATTTGTAAATATTTAACTTTATCTCTAGGGTGTGTTTGTACGTGCCTAGCCAAACTACCCGTACCGCTACGGTCTCCAGTATATTTATGCGCCAGCAATTTCCCACAAGTTTTACACTTAGCCTTATTTTGTTCTCTTACTTGAGTAAAAAAATTCCAAACTATTGATGTTTCTAGGCGTTTAGAAGGTTGTCTATTAAAAGTAGGGGTTTCTACAGGTGGGTCGGGCGGGGCATCAATTGGGTTATTAACAGGACTAGTAGGTGTATCATCTAAATCCGGTTGAGTTTCATCTACATCCTCATTTTCCTCATCATTTTCTAAGATAGTTTGATTAGGATAAAGAGCATTCATAACTTCTTCATTTAATTGTTCACCTGGTGCAACATTATGGCAAAATTCACTATCGGAAAATTGAAAACAAGGGTTATCACTATCAAGAATAATAGGAGCAGCAGGACGGGTAACAGGTCTGGGTCGGGGAGCCGGGGGAAGGGTAGTAGGTTGGAGACTAGTTTCACCAATTTTAGCTTTTCCCTTACCACCAAACATTTTTTTAAAAAAAAAAATGCCATATTAATTACAATTATGCAAACTAAAACTTACAAAAATATATTCTTAAAACTTAAGAGTTGGAACGAGTTTACCGAATTGCCGAACAACTTCTTGAAAATTGAAAATCATTGAAGACTTGAAGACTTGAATACTTCAATTCACCAACTTCACAATTTTTCACGAAATTGCAATAATAAAATAAGCAATTATAGAAGAGAAATTAGATATAGATTGAGAGAGATTGATGAATTGGTGAGTAAAAATGAAAGAATGAGGGGGTATTTATAGTTGAGAATTGGAAAAAAGTATAATTATATAAAGTTTGGGGTTAAAATAAAGTTTGGGGGCCAAATGACTATTTTTTAAAGTGGCCAACGGATAAATTATGAAGGCCAACAGCTAGATTTTAAAAATCTGACCGTTGGTCTTAATAGCCGTTGGAGCCCGTTAGACCCGGTTGAACCGGCCCAGGCCCGCCTGCTGGTCCCGGGCTTAGCGGTCCCGGGCTCGTGGGCTTATAGAAGTGAACCGGCCCGCGACGGGCCTCCTGCACCATTGGGGACCGGCCCGCTAGGACCGGCCCGCCAGGACCGTTTAGCCCGTTGAGACCGCGGGCCTGATCCGGTCCCGGTCCCAGCCCGGCCCACCATACAACATTAAATAAAAATGAAAAAGAGAAGTCAACCTCTCCAATCAAAACAACATGATTGTATCAGTTCTTTGCAATTTGTAGCACCTTCCAATCCTCCAGGCAACTAGTAAAAGATAGGCAGAAAATTCTAAAGAAAATTCATTCTGTCCAAATCATAATACTAGCTATATTCCTCATTGTACTATTACATTGTAAGCACATACTACAACTACTAGTTATACAGCCTCCATGACCAAATTCCAATTGTAACAAATTCTTAAAAGATTATTAATTCATTTCCATAACTTCTCCCAATATTAAACATCTTACTATAATAATAAATTACCTCAAAATTTCAAAGTCTATACTTCAATATCTTCCGGTCAACTATACCACCAAACTAATAATCAAAATTCTCACATACTAAACCGAATCAGCCAAATCCATTTCTGGGTTTTGATCTTCATACATCAATCTCAAATGGGTCGGAAGCCAAATGATTCCGAACCCACGCGTTATGCCACTATGATCCTTCTTTTAATGGGTCTTGTTTCTTGTACTGCCGTGTACATTTTCATGTCGGCGGTTATGAGACCTGCCGGAAGTTCTGTGGTTGAGCGGTTAGCGGCGGAGGAAGGTGAATTTAGCGGTGGCGGTGGTGGTGAAGGGGAGGGTGAATGTTGTAGTGGGATCGAAAGTTTTGAGCTTTGGGGAGCTGCTGTGAAGTGGGGTTCTGATTTTAAGGTTAATAGTTCTAAAGAATGTTGTAAGGCTTGTAAGGCTATGTGTACGGGTAATCATGGACCTTGTCTTTGTGATACGTGGGTTTTTTGTGGAAATAAAAAGTTTTGTGGTGACAAATTTGGTGAGGTGAGTTTGAAAAATCTTTTCTTTCTTTCTTCCTATATGGTGTTTTTAGTTGTAAGTTATTGGCAATTTGACCCGGAAACAACCTCTCTATTCCTTCGGGTTAGGGGTAAGGTCTGTGTACATTCTACCCTCCCGAGACCCCACTAGTGGGATTCTACTGGGTTGTTGTTGTTGTTGTTGTTTGTTATTGGCAGTTTGAAATGATTTGTATGTTTAACTCTGATAAACCATGCAAAGTTTGTACCTTTAATTATGAAAGAATATACAATTGTAATGAAATAAAAGATAGAACATGATTTAGTGAATTGTGATGTTGGTTTTTGAACTAATCACAGAAGTGAGCTGTTCCAATTTGCAGCACATTGTTACCATGATAAAATGGTTTACTCTTTCCTTTTAGAAGTGCTTTTCTTGTGAATTAGCTAAAAGTCTTGCCTCATATGTTGTAGGGTGTCTGCAAATGTGATAAAAGTGTTTACTTTCAGCATTTATTTAAAATAGGTACTGAGTTTTTCAGATGACTATAATTGCTAGTATATGTTTCAAGGAACATAACCAAACGCAACTCAACCACATGAACCTGTTTTTTTGCTCGACAATCAGGAGAATTAAATGAGAAATTATCAGAGTTAGCCTCTTTTGTCCTAATGATTATCAAGAAAAGGAGGTCCACCGGCTAAGGTTTCAAAACCAATCAATTGGGCCTTCCAGAATAAAGTTTTGGAGGCTAAAGCTGTTAACTGAAAGCTATTGCCCATTTATAATAGTGACTGAACAATGAAGGAGGGCTCAGTTTGAGAGAAGCCCTCGTGTACTTAAATTTGACATCTATTAGTTCTGCATTCATTTTTGATTAGGTTGTTTTAATATTATTTTTTGGTATTTTAAGTTATTTTATGAACTAATATACACAACGTAAATTAGAGTTTTGACTGTTTGGTCTGGCATGTCTTGCTCGGTGATGTAGTGCTGGTTGAAGAAGCAGAAAGATACTTTGGCTCCTGATAGACAGGAAGCAGGAAACAAGGTTATGTGGACGTCCGGCATTGTTTTTGGAAAAGGAGAGGTATGCAACTTTCTCAAAAACTAAAATGCTATCTCCTTATAGCTCTTGAACATTTTGAAAATATTCATGGTTTTAACTGCTAAAATTTCTGAAGGGGAACCTTGGCGTAACTGGTCAAGTTGTTGTCATGTGACTAGGAGGTCACGGGTTCGTGGAAACAGCCTCTTGCAAAAATGCAGGGTAAGGCTGCGTACAACAGACCATTGTGGTCCGGCGCTTCCCCGGACCCCGCACATAGCGGGAGCTTAGTGCACCGGGCTGCCAACAACTGCTAAATTTTTTTTCTTTTCAATCCACTGCTTTTAGGGAATTGTCGCCTTGGAAACAGAATTCGGTGCTATTCACGTCAAGGTATGTTCTATTTTTTGGTGAATACATACTTCCATATATCTTGCCAGTTGCCGCAGACAAATGACAGTTATCTATAATTCTGCGCAGTTGCAACTCATTCTATAACTATATGGATTAGCTTTTATGATGCATTTTGAAAAATCTTTGTTTAGATACAAGTGATTGGTGAAACGTTCTCAATAGAATCCCGGGCAACGAGCAGTAGTCTATGAGGTTTAACTTTAATAGATGGGTGTTTAAATCGTATCTCTGCCAACATCGAGGTGTCTTTTGAAAAAGAATAATAAACAATGGTGAAAAAGTAACAATAAGGAATTAAAAGCAATGATTTGAGGAAGCTCTTGCTTAAACAGTTGATTTTGCTGATCATGCTTGAAGTATTTCCACGACTGTGCCTTTTCAAGTCTGCATGTTCCTATTCCTCAAACCAGGTAGGGTACAGTTCGTTACGGATGGGAGGGGATACAGTATGACTTTATACTGAAAGTTAGCATCCATTAGATGTCTACCCCGCTGTATCACGTTTCAGAGTCACTATACTTGGCTTTAATCTAGTCCTTTCTCTTAACCTGGATTTGCTAATTTCTTTTGATATGACTGTCTTGTATTTCTTCTTAACTTTCTGCAGCTTTTGCCAGAATGTTCCCCACGCTCAGTTTTTAACATTTTGGAGTTGTTGGGGTTGCGCCACTGTGCTGGTTGCCAATTTTTTCGTGCAGAAATTCGCGGACAAATTTGGGATACACATGGAGATCACATAAAAGATGTAAATATTCATCTCTCTTCTACAGTTTTACATGTGATTTCTAATCTTAAACAGCTTCGTTTTAGCTACATGAATATGATAAATTATACGGGTTCCCCCTCCCCCCGTGTCACAATTTGGCTCCTTTGACTACGTAGAGGGATTAGGAATAATTGCTCATTTTATCAATTTCAAACTCCCTCCATCCCGAATTTTATAACGATATTCCCATCTTTCTTCAAATTCAATCAATATACTTTTTTCCAAACAACTTTTTAGATTTTACTTATATAGTTTCTTCCACTACTACCAATATTCTTTATCTTTACCATCTAAAGTCACTATTACTACTAAAGAAATTGTTTGACAACAATTATTTCAAACATTTTGTGAATATCTTTTTACTCAAATCTTGCAATTTATAGTACTACTTATGTACATTTTGAGTGTGTGAATTTTAGTTCATATTTGAAGAACCAATATCCGTATTTATGCTAAAAATTAGAAGGTTCGAGGAACTCTGCCATTTCGGAATGGAGGAAGTAATATACAAATCAAATTAATATCCGACACTCCATGTCAGTCTAATAATGCTACATAAAATGGAATGGCGGGAGTACTATTTTTCCTTTGTTATTGATAGCTGTGAAAAAGCATGAAAGTGAGAGCAATGTTATGTATGTGTATCGTCTGTTGCAAAATGTTCAGCACCTTCCTCTTTGGATCCCAAATTTTGTCCAATTTCTTCTTTCGTAACTCTATGTATTACACATTTTGTATGTATTGCACTCTGAAACTTCTGCAATTCAACTTCCTTCCCAGCTGGTGTGACTGCTCAAAGCTCTTTTGAGTACCTCCTAAACAACTTAGTTGCTTCTTTTTTTGGCTTTTGTTCATTGCATTCCTGTGGTTGAAGATAAATTATGCAAAAGGAAATTTCATCTGTTATTCGTCTTGAGTAGTAAATTTCCTGAAGCGCACCAGTCATTCTCTGCTTCTTTGTTCATTCTGAAGTGCTATTTTTTGAGTACAAACTTCAATTTTCCTGAGTTCTTTGCATCTACTTTACAAAATTTCAGGCTTCTTTTGGCCCTCCATATGCTTTAGTACAAGGAACTCTTGATGCTCAAGGAGTAGCATTCGAGTCAGTTCCCAGTGAATCCTGTCCAGAAATAAGACGAGGTTCAGTTGCATGGGTTGGTTCTGGTCCTGAATTCTTTATAAGCTTAGCGAACCATCAAGAATGGAAAAAGTCGTACACTGTTTTTGGCTATGTGCTGCCGGAGGACATGGAAATTGTGGAGAAAATAGCTCAGCTCCCCACAAAATTAGATGTCTGGAGCGGAGTTAACGTGACAGTCTTGGAGAACCCTGTACCTCTGAGGGTCCGACGAATCAAGTCCAACAATGATGACCTAAACCTTAGCAGTTAGTACTTAAACAAGTTGTATGATTTCCAATTTGGCACACTACTGCTATTTGGAAAGAAGAAATAACACATTGTATTCATTGCCTCTTGGACTTGACTAGTATGAGAGATTGCACAACTTTATCTTTTAACTGGCTTAAGTTGAATTGACTATTGATTGGTTTTCAAAACCAATCCCATATTTTGTAGGACTTGTTTGAAAACTAACAGGAGAGACTCCAATTTGCATTTAACCTTTATATTATGACAACAACAACAAATCCACTAAAATCTCACAAGTGGGTCTGGGCAGGGTAGTGTATGCATACCTTACCCCTACCTTGTGAAGGTAGAGACGTTGTTTCCGATAAACCATCGGCTTAAGAAAAGCATATTCATAACAATGTTGAAAAAGAAATACGGTAATGGAGAAGCCATGAAAAAAGAAGCACTAACACAACCAAATAGTAAGATAACCAAAGCAAAAGAAACAACAGGTAATAATAGAAATCTAAGAATAAAAAAAATATGAGAATAATACTAAAACTACTGGTATGAAAAAGAGCGGTCAACTTTTTAATTGCATAAACTAAATCCAATGATCAAGTAATTAGTAACTAGCACGAATCAAGTTCAGGTTCTTACTTCCACGTTGTGGTCCATTGTTTCTTTCCTAATTGTTACTTTCTGTATAACTAAAGGGTGTTTGGTACGATGATAAAATAAGAGTAGTCATAAGTTGCAACATGATGACTAAATGACAACACATGAATTATGACGTAATTACAATGGGAAGTTTGATTTGTTATATTGAAATATGAGATACTCAAATTTAATTTTCAACAATTTGGACGGTACGGAAACAACGATGGCTATGATACACAAATATAGATTCTTCTGAAATTAGTTAGTTAATAAGAATGCCATGTCAGTAGAGGTAGTTAGAAACTTAGTTGGAGTTAGTTATAACAGTTAGTCAAGTTGTTAGTTGAGAGTAAAGGGAATCGAGACTGAATTGTGTGAGCTTGTTTTCTCCATAAAACAGTGTACTACATATTACAATCATCAATAAACATCTATTACAATCTTTCTGTCAAATCCTCTCAATTCTCTCTATTTCATCTTCTTCTTTCCGTCACCACTGCTGACCCTCTCGAGCTTCTCTATAAAGCTTCTGATTCAGCTGCTTAGTGCTCGAATTCTCATTGAATTCCTGCAATTAAGCTAACATTGGTATCAGATCCAGTCGTCCTCGACAATCATGGCGAAAGGTGTTCGATCAACTGAAAACTCGACCGAAGAACCAGGAGATTTTCGTGAATTGATGCAAAAATTGATAGCTGATGTTGGAGCTTTGTCAGGAGAAGTTTCAAATTTGAAGCGTTCAGATCAAACTGTACTTGAATTAAAGGAACAATTGGCAAAATCGGGTGGAAATCGAAGGGACAAAACTCCAATATTGAATGTAGGTGAGCCATCTGATGAAAGGTCACCATGGGAAATGAGTCCTGCTAGCTACAATCCTCACAATTCCAATTTTTCAAGGTGGTCAAGGATGGAATTTTTGAGGTTCAATGAGAAGGATTTGAAGTCTTGGTTGTTTAAAATCGAGCAATTTTTCTCTATGAAGAAGGTTGCTGCTGAAGAAAAAGTAGAAATAATTGTGATGGGCTTAAGGTCTTTTAAGCTATGTTTTGATGATCTAACAAACGTTCTGTATGGAACCAGATAAAAGACCAAGAACGATAATAAAAAGGGAAGAATAGAGTGAGGGGAACATATGGGGAAACATGTGTAAGTAAGAGCATAAAGTCAGGGGGAACTTGTGTCGCCTGTTATTCAATCTGGTTCTCTGAACTCTAACTCCTCGTTTTCAATGCTAAGTTTGCCGTCATCAAAAAGGGGGAAATTGATAGGTTTTCAATATCTTTGCCTTGTGTTTTGATGATCTAACAAAGTTAATGTCAAGAACCAGATAGGGAACCTGACTCACTTGGATTACACTGTATCTAACGGATTCCAGCCAAATGTGAACTTGCTACAGCTTCAGGTGGTAGGAACCCAGACAAGGACCTGATACTCTTGTGGGTTCCTCACGGCAGTACAAAGTCAATTGGACACAGCAGGAAACAAAGATTCTGCCGCACTGCACTGTTTCGAGTGCCCACTCATTCTCTGATCAACTAAAGTACAATGATTCAAGTTACTCAACTCAAGACAATCTGGGCAGTGTGCACAAGTACCAGATCAGGAACCTGATCCCTTGGTGCTCCCCTGACAGAAGTACAAGTCAACTATACAGCTGGAACACAACTGAGTGACTGTCTGCAACTATACAAAGAGGAACACAACAGGGACCTGGTCCCTTAGGGTTCTCTGACAGAAGTGCACATTCAACTACAGCTGGAAAGCAACTGCAGAAAGTGACTGCCTGCAACAGTGCAGCAGACAGAGCAACAGATAGTGCATCAGTCACTTCCCATTGAGATTGGACATCACCATTGTGAATTGACATCACTAAGGTAATGTCTTGTGTAGTATAAACCTCATGCAAGGGACAAGATTCTGGTTCAACACTTGCAAATACAAAAAACGAAAATTCTCTCAAGTGCTCAAGAACCTCTCTCAAGAACAAAGCTGCTTCAACCTCAAGGACTTGATCCAAGATCGAAGATATCTTAAGTCCTTAGGTTGTTGAGTCTTTGTTATGTGTTCTTCATTGTAATTCCTAGTTTGCTTTCTTAGAAGCTGTTTTTAGGAAACCCAAAATTTGTAAACTTTTGAGTTTATGTTGTGACTAGGGATAGTCATAAGCAAAAGCCTTTGTAACCGTAGTGTGACAAAGTGGCTTGTGGTGGAAATACCACAAGTTAGTCAAATTCTTTGTAACTAGGATAGTTATAGAGTGGCTTGTGATGAGAGCATCACAAGTTAGTTGAAGTCTTTTTAATAGGGTTATTGTAAAGTGGCTTGTAACAGGGAGTTTGCAAGTTAGTGAGTTAAAAGCGTACCGGTGTACGTCGTGGTTTTTTGATCCCCTTTGTGTGGGATTTTTCCACGTAAAAATCCTCGGCCTTATTTACATACAACTTTACTAGCATTCACAGCAGGACCCCACAAAGGACCAAGTAGTCTACTATTTGGTGGATTCACACAAAATTAGCATCGTACCAAACTGATATAGGACCAGATCCCTATACAGTTTGATTCATTAGTATTTTCAGAAGAAACACATAGAGAACCCGTTTCTCTATACAGTCTGGTGGACGCACAGTTTCTAACAAGTGGTATCAGAGCAGGTTCTTCCTATTAGGCTAACACCTAGGAAGGATCCTCATGGCTGCTCCACCAACTCTTGAAAGGAGAAAACCAAAGAAGGAAAAGTACCAGGTACTTAAAGCTGCTAACAATGATTTGAGTGAGGAAGACAGTTACATGGCTTACTTAACCAAAAGGTTTCAGAAGATGGTCAGAAGAAATGGAGAAGTGCTAGAAAGGGACAACTCTAACAGATCAAAGAACAATGATCTTTGTTACAAGTGCGGAAAGGCTGGACACTTCATGAAAAATTGTCCTCTCTTGAAGCAAGAATTCTCCAAGTACTCCAAGAGAAAAAGATCAGCTGAATATGACTCAATCTTTGCGTTAATGGCACAACCAGATGATGATGAAGACGATGACAACAAAGAGGTAAATTTCAGGGATGTTCAGAGAAATCTGAAATCTTGTTCTCCAAGAAAACTCATGTCTTTAGCTAATGTATTAATCAATGCTTTTCATAGTTTTGTGGAGGATAGGGATTCTTTGACCTTAGAGTTAGCAGAATCTGAACAAACTAGAGTCGACTTAGTGGCTGTAGTTACTCACCATAAGAAAACCATTGAAATTTTCAGAAAAGATAAGAATGATCTTTTGGCAGAAATTACAGACCTAAGGGAAACAATAGTGAAACCTTGGACTAAGTTAAAACCTGAAAAATCTGAAAAAGGAAAGGAGATAGCCAGTGAGGAACACATTAGGCTTGAGAATGAGTTGAAAGCTGCTAGAACTAGGATATGTGGTGAACTCGAGAAAAATAAGTAGTTTCAAGCTGAATTGAAGAGAGTAAAAAGTGATCTTGAGAAATCTCTCAAGTGGACCTGGTCTTCAGATGCTGTCACTGCCATGTACTTCAACAATAGTGGAAACAGGCAGGGAATCGGGTTCCAAAAGGAGAAAACTCCTTACAACCCTCACAGCAAGTACGTCACAGTTCCTGATAACTGGCTGTGTACCCACTATAGGAACAATGGGCACTTCAAGGAAAATTGCCAGGCCAGGAATCAATCTGTTGAAAAAGGAAACAAGGTGTTTGCTGAAAAGGTGACTACAAAAGAGGGACCAGGTTCCTCTCACAGAAAACACACATTACCTACATGGACTAGAAAAGCCCTTATCCATCCCCTTTATCATAACAACGGACCCAAACTAGTTTGGGTTCCTAAATCTAACCCATAATTTAGATGTGCAGGGAACAATGGGAGGAAGCGGACTGCAATGGACCATGAACAGTGTATGCTCAAAGCACATGACTGGAAGCACCATGGACTCTCTCTCACTGAAAGCCCTGCAGGAAGGGAATGTATCCTTAGAAAAGGAAGGTTACACTCTTGGTGTTGAAAAAAAAATTGGAAAGCCTCTTTGGCACTCAATTGAACGTGTACTATGTAGGTGGCCTGAAGTACAGTCTCCTGAGTGTCTCTCAAATCTGTGATAAAGGGATCAATGTGGAGTTCTTATCAAAAGTGTGCATAGTTACCAATCTGGTAACTGGCGAAGTGGTCTTAGTAGCCAAAAGACACAAGAACATCTACGTTGCTAACTTTTGAATCTCTAAAAGCTGGTGATATGAGATGCTTGAAGTCAGTTGATGATGACGCAAAAACGTTGGCATAGAAGATTGGGGCATGCAAGCTTCTCACTTCTGAATAAATTGATTCAGAAGAACCCGGTTCGTGGTCTGCCAAAATTCAAGATTCACCTGGACACTGGTTCTTAGAACAAAGGATGAGACTTTTGAGGTATTTGTGGGCTTTGTCAAGAAGATCCAAGTGAAGATGGAATTGAAGGTAGCACGCATCAGATCTGACCACGAGACAGAATTTGACAACGCCAAAATTGATGAGTTTGTAACAAAATTGGGATCACTCACAACCTCTCAGCACCAAGGACTCCACAGCAAAATGGTGTTGTTGAAGGAAAGAAACAAGGTATGGCACCTGGTACCTAGAACCTCAGGCAGAACCATCATAGGGACCAGGTGGGTATTCAGGAATGAGCTGGATGAACATGGAAATACTACAAGGAACAAAGCAAGGCTTGTTGTCCAAGGATACAATCAAGAGGAAGGGATCAATTATGATGAGACTTTTGCTTCAGTAGCTCGCATGGAAGCTATTAGGATCCACATTGCCTTTGCCTCACATATGGAATTCACCCTATTCCAAATGGATGGGAAGAGTGCCTTCCTGAATGGTTTTCTCAAGAAAGAAGTCTATATCAAGCTACCTCCAGGTTTTGAATGTCATGTACATCCTGAACATGTATTCAAATTTGATAAGGCACTGTACGGATTGAAGCAGGTCCCTAGAGCATGGTACGAGATACTATCCAGTTTCTCGTGGAAAATGGCTTCACAAGAGGAAAGATTGACAATACATTGTCTTTGAAGAAACGGGGAAGGAACCTGCTCATTGATCAAATTTATGTGGATGACATCATATTTGGAGCTACAGCTAACTCATTATGTGAAAAATCTGCTAAACTCATGGGAAGTGAGTTTGAAATGAATATGATGGGGGAACTAAATCTCTTCCTGGGTCTTCAAGTGAAGCAGTCCATAAAGGGAGCATGTATCAGTTAGCAGAAATGCATCAAAGAACTCTTAAAAGATTTGACATGGAAGCATGGGAATCATTGGATCTCTACTCTACCTTACTGCCAGCAGGCTAGACATTGTATTAGGTGTAAGATTATGTGCAAGGTTCCAATCAAATTCTAAGGAATATCATCTGAAGGCTGCTAATAGAATTCTGAGATATTTTTAGGGCACACAGAACCTGGTTCTGTACTATCCTTCAGAATATGTTGCAGCTGCCTCGTGATGTGCTCATTCACTGTGGATCACGCAACAATTGGAAGATTTTGGTGTATACATTGATTGTGTACCGATTCTATGTGTCAACTCAACATGGCAAAGAACCCGGTTCAACACAAGAAAACCAAGCATATTGATGTCAGACACCATTTTCTCAGGGACTATGTGGAAAAGGGTCTTATTTGTATAAGATTTTGTTGCACGGAAGATCAAATTGCAGATATCTTCACCAAAGCTCTGAGCAGGGAACACTTTGAGAAACAAGATGGCAATGGGATTACTTAAACCTACTTGAGAACCTGGTTCTGCTGACATGACTATGATAGTCACACTAAGGTAAAATTGGCTAAAGTGTTTTCTGACTAGGCCTAACTCACATTTATACCGTTACAGGTAAACACGCATGATGATCATAGAAGCTAAAGGTACACTGTTGAACTTTGGAGGAGAGCTGCAAAAACCCTTTTTACAAAAACAGGTCAGGAACCTGGTTCCTGCACCACATGTTAGTAGTAATGTGTTTTTCGCATGCTTGTTCAAAGAAAAAGGATAGCAAAATTAATTCAAGTGCCACATCATCCGACTTTTCAGACCAGCAGTTCTAAACGATTGTCTCCCTCTACATCACTTTAATTTTTCCTTCAGAACTCTCTACCACTTCTCTCACCATGGCCAACAAATAATCGTCTTTTTCTCTTGCCATCAACATCACTCCCACATCTCCTCCTCCCTTAACACCATCACTGGAAACCCACTTCTTCACTATCCATGATACTACTGTACCCATACCGGTTTCCTCCTCTTCTCCAGTCTCACTTCCATGTGTTGCAAACCCTACTTCTCCTCTGTTCCTGAATCTCAGGGGGAAGAAACTCCATTCTTAGGGGAAGAAAGAACTCTGGTCTTTTTGAGTCTTCGGTTCATGACACCGTCATAGAAGAATCTGTTGAAGAACCTAATTCTCTCTTAGCTGAAGCAAACCAGGTGGTTGTAGAAGAAAGAGGCTTTTGAGTCTGCCTTGCAGAAGAGTAAGCAGAGTATTAAGAAAAAGAAGAAGAGGTTGATGAAATAGGGGGAAACTGTGGCTGATAAACACATTCCAGTGGTTGAGGTTGATAAAGATGTTGTGGAGGAACCTCGTTCCTTAGTGGAAAGATCTACAAAAGGTTGTGGCTGAGAAAGATTTGTCTGAGGGTGACATTGTGGCTGTTGCAAGCAGAAAACAAAAGTGGGAAACTGTGGGAGGACCTGGTTTAATGAAGACCATTCTAAGAGACAGTGGCCTTGGGCAGGAGAGTTAACTCAGAAAATGTCTTGTGGGGTCGCACGCTTGCCCGACAATCTAGGAGATGGAAGGTATGAGACAAGTTCTGGACTTAGGCAACTAGTGGAGAACCTGCGGGAGAAACTGCTTGACTAACAGTTGTCTACAACTACCCGTATGGACCTAGCTCTCAAAACCATTGCTGCCTCCTCTTCCCAGCCTCCCTCTTCTAGTGCCCCCTAGGATCCTCTCAGTGACCAGTTATCTTTTGCTCTGATGATTTTGTGGCTATTGTTTCTCTTTTTGTGATGGCATGTTGGATTTCACCGTGCTTCTTCTGTTGAAACAGTCAAATTTCTTATCAATAAAATAACTCTTCTTTTGCTTGTACAATGCTTGTTTTCCCTTTTGCTTCTCTTGTCTATCATGATTGTGTGCACATATGTGGCATGAGTTAGCCTTGTTGGACTTCTTTATGCCTCTTTGTCTGACTGTCTTTTTGTTGATGCCAAAAGGGGGAAGCAAAGAGTTAGGGGGAACATATGCAGTTACTGGTACCTTATCTTGTTAAGTCGAATAGTCGTCAATGTTAAAAGTTTGTCACCATCAAAAAGGGGGAAATTGATGGGCTTAAGGTCTTTTAAGCTATGTTTTGATGATATAACAAATTTTCTATATGGAACCAGATAAAAGACCAAGAACGATAGTAAAAAGGGAAGAAAAGAGTCAGGGAAAACATATGGGGAAACATGTGTAAGTAAGAGCATAAAGTCAGGGGGAACCTGTGTCTCCTGTTATTCAATCTGGTTCTCTGAACTCAAACTCCTCGTTTTCAATGCTAAGTTTTCCGTCATCAAAAAGGGGGAAATTGATAGGTTTTCAATATCTTTGCCTTTAGTTTTGATGATCTAACAAACTTAATGTCAAGAACCAGATAGGGAACCTGACTCACTTGGATTACACTGCATCTAATGGATTCCAGTCAAATGTGAACTTGCTATAGCTTCAGGTGGTAGGAACCTAGACAAGGACCTGATACTCTTGTGGGTTCCTCACGGCAGTACAAAGTCAATTGGACACAACTGGAAACGAAGATTCTGCCGCACTCCACTGTTTCCAGCGCCTACTCATTCTCTGATCAACTAAAGTACAATGATTCAAGTTACTCAACTCAAAACAATCTGGGCAGTGTGCACAAGTACAAAATCAGGAACCTGATCCCTTGGTGCTCCCCTGACAGAAGTACAAGTCAACTATACAGCTGGAACACAACTGAGTGACTGTCCGCAACTATACAAAGAGGAACACAAGAGGGACCTGGTCCCTTAGGGTTCTCCGACAGAAGTACAAAGTCAACTACAGCTGGAAAGCAACTGCAGAAAGTGACTGCCTGCAACAGTGCAGCAGACAGAGCAACAGACAGTGCAACAGTCACTTTCCGTTGAGATTGGACATCACCATTGTGAATTGACATCACTAAGGTAATGTCTTGTGTAGTATAGACCTCATGCAAGGGATAAGATTCTGGTTCAACACTTGCAAATACAAAAAACGAAAATTCTCTCAAGTGCTCAAGAACCTCTCTCAAGAACAAAGCTACTTCAACCTCAAGGACCTGATCCAAGATCGAAAATATCTTAAGTCCTTAGGTTGTTGAGTCTTTGTTATGTGTTCTTCATTTTAATTCCTAGTTTGCTTTCTTCGAAGCTATTTTTAAGAAACCCAAAGTTCGTAAACTTTTGAGTTTATGTTGTGACTAGGCATAGTCATAAGCGAAAGCCTTTGTAACCGTAGTGTGACAAAGTGGCTTGTGGTGGAAATACCACAAGTTAGGCAAATTTTTTGTAACTAGGATAGTTATAGAGTGGCTTGTGATGAGAGCATCACAAGTTAGTTGAAGGTTTTGCAATAGGGTTAGTCAAGTGGCTTGTAACAGGGAGTTTGCAAGTTAGTGAAGTTAATAGCCTACCAGTGTAGGTCGTGATTTTTTGATCCCCTTGTGTGGGATTTTTCCACGTAAAAATCCTCGGCCTTATTTACATACAGCTTTACTAGCATTCACAGCAGAACCCCACGAAGGACCAGGTACTCTACTATTTGGTGGATTCACACAAAATTAGCACTATACCAAACTGATATAGGACCAGATCCCTATACAATTTGATTCATCAGTATTTTCAAAAGAAGCACATAGAGAACCCGTTTCTCTATACAGTCTGGTGGACGCACAGTTTCTAACAAACTGCAATGCAGCTGGAAGGGGAGGCTATACGGTGGCGTTTGTCATTTATGAGGTATAGGCAGTACCTTCAACCGGCTACATAGATTGAATATGTGATAGCACTAATTAAAGATTTGGGGTAGACTTTGATGATCCTATGGAGGAGATCAAGAAGATCAAACAAATAGGTAGTGTAAGGGAATATCAAGCTGTTTTTCAAAGAAACCTTACCAGGGTCAATTTGTCACAAGAGAATGCAATTAGTTGTTTTTTTGGTGGCTTGAAACATGAGCTAAACATTGCAGTTAAACTGACAAATTCCATCTCTTTATCCCAAATCTACAAAACTGCTAGAATGCAGGAGGCCTACTTGGCTGCTATTAGATTACCTACTCCATCAAACAATGCCTAAACTAGTGTTTCGAGAAGATTTACAGACCAAAGAAGTAACAACATACCATTGTTGCCAACTCCCAACTCTGGTAATGCTGTAACTTCCAAGGGATTCAGTAGAAGAACTTTGAGTTTGGATGAGATGAATGAGAAGAGATTTAAAGGATTATGCTACTTTTGTAATGAGATATATGTAGCTGGTCATAGGTGCAAGAATATGAAACAACCGTATCTTCTTGAATTAGAAGAACATGGCGGAGAGCAGTACCAAGAAGAAGAGGTGCATGATTATCTAGAACAACAATGATTAGAATTGGCTCAACCTTTGGAACAAATGAACATTTTCATTCATGCCTTGAATGGGTACTTGGGTTATAGAACATTAAGAGTAACTGCTACCACTCCAAAAAGCCATTGCATATCTTGGTGAATACTGGGATCTCTCACAACTTTATTGATGTTGAATTGGTGGAGAAGTCACAGTGTTCTATCATACCAACTACACCTCATTTGGTGGCTGCAGATAATGGGAACATGATGAAGATTGACAAGGTGTGCAAATTTCTTGGTTACTACAAGGAGCTGATTTTCTGCTGAGTTCCTGTTGTTACCCTTGGGGTCTTGTGGGGTAGTATTGGGGGTCCAGTGGTTATTAACTTTAGGTGATATCAAAATGAATTTCAGGACCTTGACAATAGAGTTCTATTATCAAGGGAAAAGGCATATTCTCAGAGGATCTGGGAAGCAAATCTTGTCTTCTGGTGCTGGGAAGTTAGCCAGAATTGCAAGTTATCATCAGTCTCACCTCTGTATAATTCAAGTAGTACCTTCCATGTGTAATGAGTTGCAATGGTATTCATTAGAATCAAAAGGAGAACTTAATCAAGATCCTAGACTGCTAGCCTTATTGAATGAGTTTAAGAATTTGTTTGCTGAACCTACACAACTACCACCCTCTAGAGGGTTATTTGATCATAGAATAATGCTGCACAATGGAATTGAACCAATAAATAAGTTTCAGTAAAAAAAAGTAATAGAGTCTTTGGTTAAACAAATGTTAGATCAAGAAATAATACAACCAAGCTGTTGCCCTTTTGCTGCACATGTGATTTTAGTTGGGAAGAAAGAAGGCACATGGAGATTATGTGTAGGCTATAGGGACCTACACAAATACACTGTGAAGAACAAGTTTCCCATACCATTGGTGGAAGATTTGTTGGATGAACTAGGAGGATCTAAAGTTTTTTCAAAGATAGACCTAAGGTTTGGTTACCACCAACTAGGAATTGCAACAGAGGATGTACCAAAGACTATTTTTAGGACTCACTGAGGTTACTATGAATACCTAGTGATGCCTTTTGGATTATCTAATGCTCCAGCACTTTTCAAGGCTTGATGAACACAAATTTTTCATGCCTTCCTAAGGAAATATGTGTTGGTGTTCTTTGATGACATTCTAATCTACATCAAGACCATGAAAGATTATTTATGTCACCTCAGATCAATGTTCCTTGAAAAGAATGAGCATCAGCTCTTTGCTAAGATAAGTAAATATTTCTTTGGAGCATAGAGAATAGAATACTTGGGCCATTTTATCACTGAGGAAGGAGTGTCAAACTGATCCTCAAAAGGCGAAAGCTGTAAGAAACTGGCCTACCCCAACTACTACTAAGCAAGTAAGGGGATTCTTTGGTCTGGCTGGTTATTATATGAGATTCATACAAGGATTTGGCATCATATGCAAGCCCCTATCAGACCTTTTGAAGAAATATGGTTTCAAGTGGTTACTTACAGCTTCTGTTGCTTTTAATCAACTGAAGGAAGCTTTAACCAAAGCTCTTTGATAGAATATAAGGATCCACCAATCTCTATAGAGAACCAGGTTCTCTATCAGGTTATAGAATACAGACACACAGATACTGCAGTAAATAAATGATAAGAGAAATTTTACGTGAAAAATTCCCAGCTCAAGGGATTAAAAACCACGACCTACCCTTGTAGGATTTCAACTTCACTACTGATCAACTTTTGGATTACAATCTATGCAAGCTAAGAATTAACCTCTTAATCCCTCACTAACTTGTAGCACACCTATTACAAGGCACTTTGTAATACCTCTATTATAAAGACTTCACAACTCGACTAACTCTAGCCAAGACTCAAAAACACAAAGGTTTAAGATTTACAAAAGGTTTCCTACACACTGCTTCTTAGTAAGCTAAGTAGGAGTTACAAGCAAGAACATTAATAAAGTTACAACTCAACTAAGGACGTACAATAACTTGATGTTGGAACTGGTCCGTAGTTGTTTTGTTCTTTGTTCTTGAAACACTTGAGAGTTGCTTGCTGGATGATCACGTGAGAGCTTGAGTGAAAATCTCTAAGTGTTCAAGTGAAGTGTTTTACCTTCCTTGATTGTATAATACATGTATGACATCACTTACAATGATGTAATCAAGGTAGGTAAAAAGTCTTCCACAGAAAATTGACTGCTGCACTGTTCCTGTACTGTAGCGTGTGTAGGCAACAACTTTTCCAGCTGGAGAGTTGAATTCGTACAGTCACCTCGGGAACTTGTAGGGACTTGTTCCCTCAGCTGTTTCTTCTACTCTAAAGAGTTGAACCATAACCCAAGCCGGAACCTTGTGATCTTAAGGTCTTGAGAATGTGTAATAGGTTCCTCATCTGGTTCTGGATAGTAAGTTTGTTAGATCATCAAAATATAAAACAAAGTACTTATGACCAAGGTACTTGTAACCTATTAATTTCCCCCTTTTTGATGATGACAAACTCATAATTGAAAAACCCATAAAGAGCCATACAGAACCAGACAGTAAACCAGGAAGACCTTAAGTTTCCCCCATAATTATTATTCAATCATGCAGGGAGTCTGATAGTGCACCAAGAACCTCAGTGAGTTCCCCCTGAATCTGTATTTCCCCCTTTAATGCACATCATTATTATTCAATCATTCTTCAATAATGCAAGAATCTTCCCCCTTTTGGCTTCCTAAAAAGATTAGTAACAGACAATTTAAGCAAGAAGGAAGTCTAGCTTTAAGTTAACTCATGCCACTTATGTGCACACAATCATGACTAAAAACAGAGCATAAAAGCAAGGTATAGACAGAAAAAAGGGAAAAGCTTGCATTAACATAATTTGGATTTTACAGCAGGAGCAGAGTCAATGTTACTACCACATCCACAATTTAGAAAATTAACAAAAGTACCACAAGTTATCATCATAAGAACTGACTGAGGGACTTAACCACACTTGACACTGAGGGGACAGTAGTTAAGGAGCACTAGAAGGATAAGGCTTGGAGGCAGAGGAAATGGTTTGGAGGACTAAATCCATTCGAGCATTTGCTTACATTTGCTCATTGAGCAGTCTCTCTTTCAGGTCCTCCACTTGATTCCTGAGCTCAGCGTTCTCCTTTGACAGGCGAACAACCTCTTTGCTTTGAGAGCTACTGGAACCAGGTGCCTCTTGCAACTGACTTAACTGAGTCTCAAGGATAGCATTCCTTGCTTTCAATTGCCTTATCTCAGTAGAAGCATTGTTTTGAGCATTTATCAACTGAGATATGGTAGAAGTGCTTCCAACCCCTCCTAATTTTTCTATACACTCACATTCTTCAAGAGCGACTTTTGAAAAAGTTTGCTTCTTGGTGCCCGCTTTAAGTGGTCCGAGAGGAACCTTGAAGTGCTCAAAGACCTTGGTAAGAAGGAACACATACGACAGTCAATGATTACCATATTTAAAGTCTGCCACTTTTTTCACGTGCTCTATCATGAGCCCAAGCAGATTGATGGTAGTGAAGTTGTCCAGTGCTTCCATGAGGAACAGGTCTACACGAGAGATTTTCTCTCAGCTTGAAGCAGCAAGACTTTGTTTACCATCTCAAATAGCAGTTGGTATACAGGAAGGAGGGCCTTCTTCTGAACCCGTTCGCCCTGCTGAACTGCTCTGTCCTTCAAGATTGCGTTTCTGATGTTTTGAGTACAAGCTCCCTGAACACTAGACAACCCTTCAGCGGGCACCCCAAGAGTAGACCCCAACAAGGTAGTGTCCATTACCATATCAACTCTATTCACCAAGGCATAAATGTGACCATCCTCCACCTTGAACAAGTCGGCATAAAAACTTTGAACTTCCTCCTCATATACCCTAGCAGCATCACTTGTGAACAAGTGTGTCCATTGTTGGAACTCACAAATCTCAACCAACTGTCTTATACCAGCCTCCTCCAAGACAACAGGGGAACATGTGCGTCCCCTCGTCACCTTTTGACTTCTCAATCTCTCTTTCCCTGCACTCCCTGGATCACCAGGTCTGGCCTTCTTTGAGGAACCAGGTTCCTCATCAGTATCAGCCTTTCTCTTAGCAGTCTTGCGAACACTCTTCTCCTTTGCATCGAACTTTACTGATTTTTCACCTAATTCTTTCAGCATATTCTTCGTAGCAATAACATCATCAGACTTAGTCAGACTTTTAGCAGACACAGAAGATCCCCCTTTTGGCTTGAGGAGACCACGCTTCTGTGATAACTTCCTATTCAAAGTATTAGGTTCCTTGGCTTCTTCTTCATCCATATTCACAACAGGCACTATCTTCTCATTTACAACTTTGCCATCTTTTATTAATTTTCTTCTCCTTGACTATTCTTAAGCGCAGACTCAAGAGCCTCCTACTTTTGCAACCTTTTTGTGGGTCGCTTAGGAGTTGGCTTTGCATCAACAACTAATCTACGCCTAGGTAGACTGGCAATTGGTAAATCATCAGATTCTGCTTCACTATCCTCCTTTTGTTCTTCAGGCATAGGTCTTATCTCAGGCACAACCACACTTAGAGGCTCAACATCTAAATAAGGAGACGGAGCAGGAAACTAACTAACCTGGGGTTCCTGAGAGAGCCCCTAAGTTGGACCCTCCGAAGAGAGATCAGGTCCTCCAACAGGTTCCTCAGTAGCACTTCCTATGCCGATGGTTCAGCAGGCACAAGCTCATTACCCTTTCCAACAGCCTCAGACTCTTCCCCCCGAGTCTTAAGACCATCTTCACTTTCTTCGACAAAAATCCCTTCATTATCTATGGACAACATATTTTCTATACCTTCCTTTTCTTGTAAGTCCATGGGAGACTCAGGAGAAGTAGGAGTGTTACCTGTGGACACGGGATAAGGAGAGTCTTTGTTGAGTCAATATTTTTGAACCCCTTAGTTTGATTTGCCTTTGATATTTCTTCCATAGGAGAACTTAAGATTTCCTGATTTTCTTCATTCTCAGCAGTACTTGTTTCATCCTCCTTTTTCGACGAAGTAGGAGAAGAGCTCTGGGCTACAAATCTTTTGGGAGTCGATATTTTGCTACTCCTTTGAGAGCAAGGACTCGATTGAGTAGGAGAGGAGACAGAATGTGGGGGTGACTCTGTTCTAGGGTTTTGGCTAGCAGTAGTGTGGAGAGAGGAGTCTAGTATTAATGTTTTAATTGGTGAGGACTCAGTTGGGGTGTTGCTTGGAACACTAGAGATATTTGACTTTCAGCCATTGTGAGAAGAAGAGAGAGAGGATTTGGTGAACTGAAGAGAGGAAGAAGAGGAAACAGGTTTTGAAGTGTTGAAGAGTGTGATGACAGTGATAAATGTATTTATGATGAGAGAAGGACCGGTTAATGGTGAGGCGTTTGTGTTCAAAAGACACAAAACTAAAAAAAGAAAAACTGACATGCTGATGATGTAGCATTTGTTTTAATCGTTCAGGATTGTGCATGAGAGAACAGAAAAGCTACTTACCTGTGTCAGGAGAACAAGGTTCCCTGACTGATCTTGTATCTGTAAGCTTTGACCTTTTTACCAACGTATACGGCCTCAACTGCTTATTTGCTCTGTAATCATCAAGCGTGTCTACCGGTAACGGTATAGATATGAGTTAGACTTTGCCAGAAAACACCTTTTAGCTCATTTTACCTTAACATTTCTTTCATAGCCAACCATTGAGGGACCAGGTTCTCAATTGGATCTTATCAACCTTGGTGCCAGACGATTTTACTCAAAGTGTTCTCTGCTCAGGGCTTTGGTAAATATATCTGCAATTTGATCTTTAGTGCTGCAGAATTTCATGCATATAAGCCCTTTTTCAACATTGTCTCTGAGGAAGTGATGGCGTACATCAATGTGCTTGGTCCTTTCATGTTGAACTGGATTTTTGCCATGTTGAGTGCACTTGCATTATCACATAAGAGAGGCACACAGTCCGAATATACTCCAAAGTCTTCCAACTGTTCTGCAGTTGAGAGTGCCACAGAGTTCTGCTTCCTTGTACCCCATGAGATTAAGCAGGAGCCCAGGAAATGAGCCATTCTAGACGTGCTTTTCCTGTCCACCAGATATCCTGCATAATCAGCGTCGGCATATCCAATAAGATCAAAGCTGTCACCTAAGTGATAATAGAGGACCGGGTCCTGCGTTCCTTTGAGATATCTCAGTATTATCTTAGCAGCCTTCAGATGAGGTTTCTTTGGATTGGATTGAAACCTTGCACAGAGACCCACATTGAAAACAATGTCGATACAGGAGTGACCCTATGATCCCTCTATACATGGTCTGATTTACAGAGGAACCAGGTTCATCCATGTTGTTGATACCCAATTTTTTCCTCATAATTTTTAAATATATATATATATATATATATATATATATATATAAGCCCATACAAGCATTTTAAAGACTTTTTCATAATTTTTAAAGGCTTTAAATCGATTTATTTCTGCATTTTTATTATATAAATATTCAGTAATTATCCTTCAAATTATTTCTATGGTGATTTAATCATCCAAATTCATCATTTACACCAACATGTATATTTTTAAATATTTTACTGCATTTTTCAGAATTACATTTGCAGTTTTAGGGCTAATTGCACATTTTTGCAATAATAGCCCATACTCATGTATGATTACATTATTTAAGCCAAAATTAACCTTTTATATTTTTACAAGGTCAAGTTATTATTTTCAATTATTTTAGTGCACAAATAATATTTTTTTATTTACTAATTACATTATAAATTATTTATTGATAAAATATTGGGTATTTAAATAATAGCCTAATTTTAAACCTATTTTTCGGACCTAATACACCAGCCCAATAACCCAAGACCAAACTCGTCTAAATAAACCCGACCCAACCCCTTTTTCATCGTGGCCGTTGATCTCTGAGATCAACGGCCCATATCTATTCCCTTATTTTAATTAACCTGACTCACCCCAAACCCTACCATTCTATCTCAGACGCCGCCTTTGAATCCTCTCCCCTCTTCTTCTACGAACCCTAGTCGCTATATCTTTCAACCTCTCCAAATCTGGCTCTAGAATGGAATCAATCGTTGATTCACTTACCTTATTGATCTCCTCTCACCATTGGTTGTTTGTCTGTGGTGTTACCTAGTTGCTTGCCTAAACATGACAAGCATCTCATCAAAATCAAACCAAAACAGGTTCAAATCACTGATCTTTCTGCTCTTCTGTCTATGTTCATCCTTTGTTCTATTGTGAGTACGAATATTTGTGTATTTTTGTTGATTCTTACTTACCCTAAAGCTAGGGTTTACAGATCTCTTCAAATCGAACAAAAATTGGTTCAAGTCTCTGATTTTGAGTGTTATTTTGTCTGTATTTGTCCTATTATGCGTGAGTCTGATATTTTGTTTAGATTCTGCCGATTTTTCACTTTCCTTAAAGGTTACGGTTTCCAGATCTCTCTCTTAAAATTGATATTCGGATCAATTTGTATGATTATTTACTTTGTTGGTTGCTTAAATTATTGGGTTTCCTTGTTTGTTGCTCGATTTTTACTACTATGTAAACCCTTCCCCCCATTCCCTTTTAGAGGGACCGCAATCGATATAATCTCACTAAAAATTTGAAGCTCTGTTCTGTTATTTCTTTGCTATTTTGTTCTTTACCTTGCCTTGGCCGGCTGAAAGCCGAGGCCACTGAGAGTATACTGTTCGAACTTTCTCTTGGTGCGGGCATTGCCCGGGTTTTTTTTGAAGCTCTTGGGAACTTTGACGCATTGAGGTTCTGGGTTCTTGTGGATCTTCTGTTCTTTATTTTGTCCGTTTAACTGGTAAGATACTTGATTCTCGTGATTTAATCTCTATGTGCCCTTGATTTGCCTGTGTTTTCACCTCTGAAATTCTTGGCTTAATTAGTTTTCTGGATCACTTTGTGCACGATTTTGTTAATCGCACCTTGTTCTAATCCTGTTAGCATCTGATTCTCCTCCTAATGATACTAGTTCTGTGTTTACCTAAGCCTAACTTGGGTAACCTGAGTGTAGGGTGTCTGGATGTTTTCCTAATTCATGCTTATTTGTTTGTATTTAACCTTCATAGTGAAGGCTAGAATGTCTGTGTTAATTGTGACATGTTCACTTGCTATTTTGTCACTCAGCATGATCCTCATACCCCATTGGTGCCTGATTTAGATCTTAACAGTTACCTCAATCTGTTTTCCATGCCCTGTTTGAACAATTTTGTGACATGATTTAGATCTTCCCTAGTTTTTTAGTGTATTGTGACCACCCCAGAATACCCATATGTGATATTTGGTATGAGTTTGCTCTCTCTTACACTGTTCTGAGTCCTTGCAATGTTTGTTCTACATGTTCAATGTGTTGCAATTTGTATTAAAACTATTTTCTATTGACTATGATCTTGCTTCTATGCTAATATGTTTTCCAGTCTATCCCTTGTTCATTTGATACCCTGTTTCTTCTCCCCAACTTCTTCCCATTATGTGTGGTACTTAGCTATGTGATGAAATCCTACTGAACCTGCTGGCCTGTTTGATTAGTTACTCTCTATGGCTATGTCTACTTCCCCACTTCTGTCCCTCAGCTATTGTCCATTCTCCCTCATTGTTACTTATGTTGTTCTGAACTCCTTATTCTTAGCCGGCTGAAAGCCAAGGCTATTAAGACTCTTGCTACTGACCTCCCTAGTGTGAGCAATACTCGGTGTTCGCTTGAGACTCTTGTGAACTCTGACACACTAGGATTTGGGGTCCTTTAGTCATTCCCTCTACTACTGAGACCTACACTATTTCTGACACTCAACTCTTTCTTCCTATGGTCTATTGAATATGTAAATTGGTTGGTCAATCTATGGTTGTGTGATCTAGCTTAAGTTCTTCTATGAATTCTGGGTCGTGTTGGTGAATATGGCTCTTTGTTAGAAGTGTGTGTATGCTGCTGAAGGCTCAAATAGTGATGGGTATTTCCTTTGGGCCTGCTTGGTGTATACTGTCATTATTTACATCGCGTTTGTAATTATTTTATCATTGTGTCTGTAATAACTTTGTAAATAACAATTGGGGCTGTTAGTAAAAATGGGGAATGGGCAGATTATGATATTTGTGTGCAAGGGTAGAAAACATACTTGTAGGATTCAATGATTTAATTGCTATATATGCCATTCAATTTCTATGTGCACTACAGAAATCATGTCATTAGGAGAAGCACACACATGTACACTTCCTGTTAGCAAACATGAATTCAAATGCTGCAACTGTTCTTACTGCTATGTGTTGCTAGAAAACCTGCCTATAGGAATTAAATGTCAATGATTTACCTTTCGATTCTCCTCAGCACATTTCCTAGCAATCATGCCTATAGGATTTTGATCACTTTTTACACATATGCACTAGAAATCATGCCTATAGGATTTTAATTATTCCATTTGCTATTGTATCATAACGCTCACTTAGAAAATATGTTTATAGGGGGCTAAGCATAATAAAATTGGCTCCAAGCACTGATCGTTAGAGATCCTGCCTATAGGGTATAACTACTCGCTCTAAATTGTTAATGTTGGATTTTTCAAACATGCCACTGTCAGAAATTTGAGTAATTCTGGGCTTTTCCAATAGATTTCATTGCTCCCTCTACTGCATAATCACTTAGACACAGCGTCCCTGTGGTCTAATAACCAGAAACATGTAATCTCAATAATCGGCATATAACAACTGTGTAATCTCGTCTATAAGATGGCACCTTGCATCTGAAACTGCCTGCATGAGGTCACATAGAAACCATGTCTATAGGGCTTAATGGCTTTAATTTGGCTCAATTCTGAAACTGTCTAACGCTTAATGTGAGAATTGGTTTGCGTGCATTTATTGTCTAAGTGTGGAGGCTAACTTGAGCCTTTAATTGGTTTTACATGAAGTCCAACTTGTTTTGTATGTCGCCTAGTTTTCTCATTTTGAGAAACCTAAGTTAAGTCTAGAACACCCCAAAATAGAGGTCCAAACGGCTCCTGGACCATAGGCACGGGACGGGTAGTGCACGCATAAGGCACAACTTAGAGTCAATTAGTGCGCTTTAGGTAACAACTTAAAGATAGTAATCGGGTAGCAGGAGATGATAGTATGTGCCCGCTGAATAATATGAGTAACAACCCATCTCGAGGGAGTTATGAAGTATTATTTATGTTGCACGGGGTGATCATTTAGGCTAAAAAACTTAGGACCCCCCCCCTATCTTGTCTTAAAATCAATTATTTTGTTTATTATAGACTTTTGAGATAATTGCTCCAACTTCTTGTCTCTCCCTTTATTTTGGACTAATTCATATTATTCGAGTTCGGCCGGGACCCACAGTTGTGGACCTCGAGGAATGTCTACGACCTTCTCCTCAAGGTAATTTGAGCCCTTACCCGATCTTTGGTGACGCAAACTGGTTAAACCAGAGTTACTTGCAAATAGGTGACCTAACGCACCTCAAACCCGTTAGGTGGTGACTCTCTCTTTTAACACCCTTCCTTTAAAAGAGTTGTCACGTGTCAAAACCCGATTTTGTGAGAAAAAGGGGCGACAGCATGGCGACTCTACTGGGGATATTTTTAGGCTCTTACTATTGTGAATTTCATTTACATGAATTAGTTTTCTCTGATAAACGTGTCTTTTATTATTTTTGCTGTTACATGAATATCCCGCTCCCATTTCCCTTTTATTGCTACATGCACGCCCTTTTCCCCGTTTTCCCCTTATTTGAATTTGCATGCAAATCTCTGCTCAATTTGATCATAACATGCGCTTTCCTTTAGACATTTTTAAGAATTGTTATATCATGTCTCTCCCCACCCTCACTCCCTTGTTTACTTTATTATAATTTCTACATTGCGTGAACTAATTTCTTCCTTATTTTTCTTTCTTTTTATGTCTATACGTTTCATTCAATACTACATTTACTGTTTTCATCATGTAAAATATTTGACAACGTGCTGTTTTATATTTGCATAAAGCATGCTCCACATCATATTCCACTCGTGCGCAATTAATACCATAGCGGCGCTTGATGAGTGTCCGCGCTCTTCCTAAAATCACCCTTTAAATTTGGAAAGGCTTATTTGAGGTAAAACTAGTCGATCAGCAGTGCAGTCGACGGTTCCGTGCCTTTCCCTCTCAAGTTGTCCGTTTGAGGGTACCGGTCTAGACTCTTCTAGAAACCCCACTCTAATATTAACTGTGCATGCATCATGTCCAAACCTAGTATGGGTTAGAACGCTGTCCGCATAATAACTCGCTAAGACAAGCCTTGTCCAAAGTCCGCCGGGATTTCCATAATCCCAATGGGCACGATAACGATCTGTGCATTATTTGGAGAAAACATGTCAATATGTCGATCATTAACGTGTAAATAACCAAATCTGGAGGGGGGAGGGGCTAACTGCCTAGGTTCGGTATGGTTCAAAATATCCCACCTTTGCTGCTGGATTGGTGGGAAAATCTCCCACCAAGTGACAAAGATCATGTGAAAAGAGTCCTCAGAAATTTATCCTCCTTGTTAGACATTCAGCCAAACAATGCATTAGTCGAGGCCGCCACCATGTTTTGGGATGAGGAGAGAGCCGTCTTCCGTTTTGGTGACATAGAATTGACTCCCCTTTTAGAAGAAATAGGATGCTTCGCTGGACTCCCATGGGATAGTCCTGGTTTGTTGGTACCGAAAAACCGCACCTCTCGAGGTTTCTTAAAAATGATGGGTTTTAGGAAAAATGATGAGTTAGTCTGTCTGAAGAAGTCCTACATACCGTTCGATTTCCTTTATGAGCGTTATGCGCACAACAAGTCATATCGCCTTTATCATGATGAGTTTGCCATCACTTCTTTGGGTTGGACTCACCGCCAAGTTTTTGTATTCATTGTCTGTTTTCTGGGGATGCCGGTATTTCAAATACAGGGAGAAAGGATCCACACTCGCCTAGCTATGGTCACTAAAACTTTAATGGAGGGGATTGAGGGGCAAACTTACACTATTGTCCCAATGATTTGGCTAAGATGTACCGGCTTTAGACAGTTGCAAAAAAGGGTATAGGCGTTTCGAGGGTTGCAATCTGTTGCTGCAAGTATGGTTGTTGGAACACCTTCAGAGAGGAGAATACCATCAAGAACTTCCACGACGACCATGGAATGACCACATAGTCTATCACCATCCGAAGAGAATGACTTTTATCCTAAACAGGTTCGCGCAACCGGAAAACGCTATAAGCTGGGCACATTTCTTTAGCAATTTGACTAATGACAAGGCACATTGGATGTTCGAGTGGTTTCCTAGCAGTGAATTCATCATCAGGTCGAGAGATACTCGTTATCTAGTGCTAATCGGATTGAGGGGAATCTATCCTTATGCTCTTATCAGGGTTATGAGGCAAGCTTGGAAAAAACAGGTTCTACCACGAGTTTCCAAAATAGTTCAGTACAAAGCAAACTTCCAGGGGAACGCCACTCCATTCAAGTTCGAGGCACAACACATGTGGCATCAAAAAATCATTGTGAAGAAAGATACCATCGATCCAGATCGGTATCATATCGGCCATGTGCACTTCTATCTATCATGGTTGGTAGATGATATAGCGGGGTATGTCAAGCCGGGGATTAATAAAAAGAATATGGTTGTTGACGACGCTGCTGAAGCACAAGTCAAATACATGATGTTGCGCAAAAGGGTTTTCGAGTCTGAAGCCAGGCATTTGGAACAACATAAAGTGGACATGGAAACAATCAACGAGTGGAAAAAAATCGCTACTAAATCAACAAAGAGGCTGGAATATTTAGAGCAGGGGTTGATGGAGCTTGAAGGGAAAATGAGAAAGAGGGTTGCAGGCTGTCAAAACATGGATGGCAATGGGGAATTTGATCGATGGAGCAAGAAGGCCAAGCATGGAGAAGGTCCCTATGGGACCATATAGATTAGGAATGATGTCTTACTTGCTTTCTAGACTCATTTTAGACTTTGGTTGTAATAAGGAAAAAGCCATTAGTGACTTTTTATAATTATTGTCGTTTTAGTAGAGATTTGGTTCATCTATCATATTAATGAAATGACGCAGTTATTGGCGTCAATTTTCTCCAAATTTATAAGTCTCTTAGGCCTACCTCGGGCACAATGAGGTCCCCCAAACTAGGACGTGAATTTATGATTTTGCAATATGTGTTTAAATACCGCAAATATCCCTTTAATACTCCTTACTGACTTGTTTACCTTTCTTGTTTTGTTTATTTGTTTATTCCCATCTCCTAAGATTGGTTCGTGCATACTGGCATCATCAGCATATCATACCAGATCTAGAAGGTCCTCCACCTCCTCCTCCTCCAAGCGATCCTAAAAGCAAGGGAAAAGCTAGAATGGATGATATGCGTGGTATCAGGAAAGACGACGCTACGCATGCAGAGAATATCGAGACTTCAGATGGTCGGAGTACTCCGGCACAGAATGACTTGGTTTTACGGTTAGAACAGAAGATATTGGAGTTATAAGGGGAACTTGAGCAGGTTCGAAACTTGGCAAATCTTTCCCTTACCCTGAACGTCCCCGATGTCACCCAACAAAACGCCCAAAACCCAGAATCTCCCCAGAACACACAAAACCAACAAAATCCTCCCGCACCTCATCAGTATACCACACCTCCTCAAAATCCTAATCCTCCACCGGTACCTAACCCTCCACAGCATCATCACAACCCAACTGAATACCCACAAACCACCACCTACCACACTTCTCAAAACGCACCACGACCTACCCCTGATCCCCAAAACTCAACCAACGACCACCACTACGCCTAAATTGCTGGAGTCCATGAAGCAACCCCATATACGTGGAAACCATACCCCACACCCTACAACAAACCCTATACATACCCGAATCCACTGAGAAGGACCTACTTATCGAGAACATGGCAGAGGAGCTCAAGAATCTTACTAGTCGAGTCCAAGGTGTTCAAGGCGGTAAAGGCATCGAAGGTTTGAATTAAGAGAATTTGTGTATTCAGTCGGATGTAGAACTACCAGAGGGTTACAAACCTCCTAAGTTCGAAATGTTCGACGGAAGGTGATCCGAAGGTACACTTGAGATCATATTGCGACAAACTAGTGGGAGTTGGCAAAGATGAAAGAATCCGCATGAAGATGTTCATGAGGAGCCTCACTAGAGACGCCCTATCCTGGTAAATCAGTCAAAACCCGAAGAAATGGGTTAACTAGGTAAGCATGACATCAGATTTTATGGATCGAATCAGGTTCAATACAGAAAATGCGTCAGATGTCTTCTACATTCAAAATCTTAAGAAGAAGCCAACAACAACTTTCCGCGAGTATGCTACTCGATGGAGATCAGAAGCTGCAAAAGTAAGTCCAGCACTGGAAGAAGAACAGATGAATAAGTTCTTCGCCAGAGCTCAAGATCCACAATACTACGAAAGGTTGATGGTTATTGAAAACCATAAATTTTCTGACATCATCAAATTGGGAGAAAAAACAAAAGAAGGAACTAAAAGCGGAATGGTGACAAATTTTGAGGCACTCCAGTCTACAAACAAAGCCTTACAGTCGGGAGGTATCTCTAAGAAGAAAGAAGTTGGTGTAGTGATGGTAGCCCAGGGTCCGATTGGGGAGGTCAACCTTTGCTTGCAGATGGGCCCGACTTGGTTTGACATTGAATTTCAAGTATTGGACATATCTACCACATGCAATCTGCTGTTGGGACGACCTTGGATACATGCTGCTGGGGCCGTAGCCTCCACTCTATATCAGGCTGTGAAGTTTGAATGGAATCATCAGAAAGTAATCATCCACGGGGATGGAAGTAATCCCATTTACACCAATCAGACTGTTCCGGTCGTCGAGAATAGAAGGAAGTTGGGTGCAGAAATGTACCATCGCATTGAATGCGTCAATGCAATTGAGAAAGACAAATGGTGGAGTAATAAGATTGAAAGCATATTGTTATGGACAGGGTGTGAACCTGACAAGGGTCTCGGCAAGAATATCTAGGGTATCACTAAACCAATACAACCAAAGCGTCACGTCACAACCTTTGGGCTTGGATACCAGTACACCTGGCAAGAGTATGACGATTGATCGCCACCATGGCGTGGACCTTATTACCCTCTTTAACAACTAATACCACATCCGCACCAGACATTTCAACAGACTGACGTGATATGGGATGAGGCTTTAGCTGGCCCGAGGAATCTATATCTGGACGATGAGAACATGGATTGCAATGCAATAGTTGAGGAGGAGGAGGAGAAAGACCTTACAATTTAGATCGTGGGCAAAGGAGTTGTTCTCAAGAATTGGACTGCTGCACCGTCCCGCGCCCGTCGAGTTCCTGGGTAGCTTGGCAATTAGCATGACTTATTTTTAAAAGCATTTTTAAGCATTTAAGACATTTTTAGTATTTCATTTTGAACGTACTTTGTTTTGAAATAATTGCTCGAGTCATCGAGCCGTACTTGTTTTGATGTTTTCAATATTTATTTAATGCATTGCTATTTTAGTATTTATTATTATCCTTTACATTTTCTCTCTACAAAATTATTATTACTTATCCTGATGAACCGACGACTGTGACATGTAATGAGACAACGCAACATAAGGATAGTGATTCAGAGGAAATAGAAGAAGAAGATATAATACCTGAGGAAACTGTCAAAGAAGTGAAATCTTTTTAGAACAAGCCTAAGTCGAATTTGGACGAAACCAAGATAGTCAATTTGGGAGATTCTGAAACAGTCAAAGAAACTCACATAAGCATTCACCTGTCACCATCAGAGTAAGAAGAGTACACCCGTTTCTTGAAAGAGTATGAAGATATTTTTGCATGGTCTTATGATGATATGACTGGTTTGAGCACGTCTATAGTGGCTCATAAACTACCTACCAATCCGATGTGTCCGCCTGTAAAGCAGAAACTCAGAAAGGTCAAGCCAGATATGAGTTTGAAAATAAAAGAGGAAGTCACCAAGCAGATCAAGGCTAAGGTTCTTAGAGTGGTTGAATATCTTACCTGGTTGGCTAACATCGTGCCAGTTTCGGAGAAGGATGGGAAGGTCAGAGTATGTGTCGACTATCGGGATTTAAACAGAGCAAGTCCCAAAGATGATTTCCCGCTGCCAAATATACACATACTGATCGACAACTGTGCCAAGCATGAACTCCAATCCTTTGTGGATTGCTTCGCGGGATATCATCAATTCTAGATGGATGAAGAAGATGCAGAGAAGACAGCCTTTATTGCACAATGGGGAGTGTATTGCTATAAAATGATGACGTTTGGTTTGAAGAATGCTGGGGCCACTTATATGAGAGCCATGAAAACCATTTTCCATGACATGATACACAAGGAGATAATTGTATATGTGGACAACGTCATCATCAAATCCAAGAAGGGTACAGATCATATAGCGGATTTGAGAAAGTTCTTTGATCGACTTCGAAGGTATAATTTGAAACTGAATCCCGCAAAATGTGCCTTTGGAGTCCCTGCTGGAAAGTTATTAGGATTCATCGTCAGTCGTTGAGGGATTGAACTAGACCCGTCAAAGGTCAAAGCTATCCAAGACTTGCCACCTCCAAAGAGCAAGAAAGATGTGATGAGTTTCTTGGGGCATCTCAATTACATCAGCCGCTTCATAGCACAATCGATCGTGATCTGTGAGCCGATTTTCAAAATGTTAAAGAAGGATGCTGCAACAAGTTGGACTAAAGACTACCAGAAAGCTTTTGACAAAATCAAGGAATATTTGTCCACACCACCAATCCTAGTCCCGCTCGAACCTGGGAGACCTTTGTTACTCTATTTGTCCGTACTAGATGGAGCTTTTGGTTGTGTCTTGGGACAACACGACGAGACGGGAAGGAAGGAGCAGGCCATATATTATCTGAGTAAGAAGTTCACACCCTATGAAGCACAGTATTCTTTGCTGGAACGCACCTGCTGTGCCCTGACGTGGATAGCTCAGAAGTTAAGGCATTACTTCTGCGCCTACACTAAATATCTCATATCAAGGATGGATCCTTTAAAATACATTTTCCAGAAACCCATGCCTACAGGGAAACTAGCAAAATGGCAAATACTGTTGAGTGAATTTGACGTCGTCTATGTAACTCAAAAGGAAATCAAAGGGCAAGGTTGGCGGATCATCTTGCAGTAAATCCTGTAGGTGGAGAATACAAACCACTAAAAATGTATTTTCCCGATGAAGAAATATCATTTGTAGGAGAAGATATCACCGAAACTTACAAAGATTGGAAAATGTTCTTTGATGGGGATATTAATTTCAAAGGATTGGGTATTGGAGCTGTTCTGGTGTCAGAGATAGGTCAACATTATTCGGTATCTACGAAATTCATATTTTCGTGCACCAATCATATGGCAGAATACGAGGCTTGCATTTTGGGGCTTAATTTGTCCATTGACATAAATATCCAGGAATTGCTGGTAATCTATGATTTAGACCTTCTGGTGCATCAGGTTCTAGGAGAGTGGGCTACAAAGAATACCAAAATATTACCATATCTATGTCATGTGCAAGAGTTGATAAAGAGGTTCACAAAGATAGAGTTCAAACATGTTGCAAGAATATAGAACGAGTTCGCAGACGCACTGTCTACTTTGTCTTCCACGATACAGCACCCAGACAAGAACTTCATCGACCCTGTTCCAATAAGAATCCATAATCAGCCAGCTTATAGGCTCATGTTGAAGAAGAAACGGATGGGAATCCGTAGTTCCATGATATCAAGGAATACTTGGCAAAAGGAGAATACCCGGAGCATGCAAATCATACTCAGAAATGCACACTCCGAAGATTATCTAACCATTTCTTCCAAAGTAGAGGAATTCTATACAGAAGGACTCCAAACTTAAGATTATTACGGTGCGTTGACACCAAGGAAGCCTCCAAACTGCTCGAAGAGATACATACCAGAACTTGCGGACCACGCATGAACAGTATCGTTTTAGGCAAGAAGATATTGAGAGCAGGATATTTTTGGATGACTATGGAAACAAACTACATCAGGTATGTCCAAAAGTGTCATCAGTGCCAAATACATGCAGACATGATACGGGTGCCACCAAATGAACTCAATGCAACAAGTGAACCTTGGCCGTTTGCCGCTTGGGGAATGGATGTCGTCGGTCCGATCGAGCCCGCCGCTTCGAACGGGTACAGGTTCATTCTAGTGGCCATAGACTACTTCACAAAATTGTTGTACGCTGCATCCTACAAGGCTGTAACCAAGAAAGTCATCGCAGATTTTATTAGGGACCGTATTGTTTGCCGATTCGGGGTGCCTGAATCCATCATCACCGACAATGCCGCCAACCTCAATAGTGAATTAGTGAAAGCCATGTCTGAAACCTTCAAAATCAAGCATAAGAATTACACAACATACATGCCTCAAATGAATGGAGCTGTGGAGGCCGCAAACAAGAATATTAAGAAAATATTGAGAAAGATAGTAGACATCACAAGCAATGGCACGAGAACTTACCATTTGCCTAATTGGGGTACCGTACCACAGTTCGCACATCAACCGGGGCAACTCCTTACTTGCTGGTCTACGGTACTGAAGCTATCATTCCCGTCGAAGTCGATATCCCTTCTTTAAGAATTATAAAAGAAGCAGAACTTAGTGATGCAAAATGGATACAGAGTCGCTATGAACAATTGGCTCTTATTGACGGGAAAAGAATGAATACGGTATGCCATGGTCAGCTTTATCAGAATACAATGTCCAGAGCTTTCAACAAAAGGGTCAGACCTAGACAGTTCACACCGGGGCAACTAGTGCTGAAGCGGATCTTCTCACATCAAGACGAAGCTAAAGGGAAATTTTCACCCAATTGGCAAGGGCCCTACATGGTCCACAGAGTACTAACAGGAGGAGCACTCATACTTGAAGAAATTGACGGAGAAATATGGCCAAAGCCTATCAACTCAGACGCGGTCAAAAGATACTATGTTTAGGATTGTTTACATTTCTTCATTTGATGTAACTGAACTACACTTGACCTGATTCCTGTTTAAGAGGGGATACGTAGGGAGCCCTGTGGGTTCGGTCACATCTTAATAAAATCTTCATTTTTTCCATGATCAGAAAGTGGGGCAGAATTTTGAAGAGGACCCTCAAAATTACGAAGAAAGTCCAGTCAATTTCACCATATGCATAACGGACGAAGAATCGCTTATTAAACTGGGGCAGAATTTTGAGGAGGGCCCTCAAATTCTAGTGCAAAGAATTCGCAATGTCTCTAAAGTGTCACAGCCATTGGTTGATCTAATTTACTCGATATCATATACTACTATGTTTTTAAATAACTATACTTATCAAATGCATGCATATTTTTTTTGAAATTTTTTATTTCTATGGCAGCCAGATGTTACCCAGGGTAACTCAAATAGGATCTCCAGAGTAAAGCAAAGGAAAGCAAGCAGACGAAGGCACGAACCAACCTTCCCCGTAAAACTCACAATTTTTCTTTGGATGTAGGCATAATGAACATAACAGGAGTATTCGCAAATACACACGTCACTATCTTCATAACAACAAATTGCCAAACGCAAATATATCTCCAGCTAAGAAACACTCTGCTATCACTCATTATCTTTCCTTGTATGAGACTAAGCACTGTATCCTATTTTGCATGAGGCTAAGCATTGCCTCCCTAATTGTATACGGCTAAGCACTGCCTTTCCTTGCATGAGACTAATCCTTGTCTCCTTTAATTGCATGAGACTAAGCACTGTCTCCCATTTTGCATGAGGCTAAGCATTGCCTCCCTAATTGCATAAGGCTAAGCACTATCTTCCATTGAATGACACTAAGCACTGTCTCCTCATTGCATGAGACTAAGCATGGTCTCCCATTTTTGCATGAGGCTAAGCCCTGCCTCCTTAATTGCATAAGGCTAAGCTCTGCCTTTCCTTGCATGAGACTAATCCCTATCTCCTATTTTGCATGAGTCTAAGCCCTCCCTCCTAATTGCATAAGGCTAAGCATTGCCTTTCCCTGCATGAGACTAAGCACTGTCTCCTATTCTGCATGAGGCTAAGCCCTACCTCCTCAATTGCATAAGGCTAAGCATTGCCTCCCTAATTGCAATGAGACTAAGCACTGTCTCCCTTTCTTGCATGAAGCTAAGCCCTGCCTCCTCAACTACATAAGGCTAAGCTCTGCCTTTGCTTGCATGAGACTAAGCATTGTCTCCCATTTTGCATGAGGCTAAGCATTACCTCCCTAATTGCATAAGGCTAAGCACTGCCTTCTATTGCATGAGACTAAGCATTGTCTCCTCATTGCATGAGACTAAGCATTGTCTCCCATTTTTGCATGAGGCTAAGCCCTGCCTCCTTAATTGCATAAGGCTAAGCTCTGCCTTTCCTAGCATGAGACTAAGCGTTGTCTCCTATTTTTCATGAGGCTAAGCATTGCCTCCCTAATTGCATCGAGACTAAGCATTGTCTCCTATTTTTGCATGAGGCCTCAATTGCAAGCACTGCCTTTCCCTGCATCGAGACTAAGAATTGTCTCCTTTTCTTGCATGAGGCTAAGCATCGCCTCCCTAATTGCATAAGGCTAAGCTCTGCCTTTCCTTGCATAGAACCGAACACTATGCTACTTGAAATCTAGCACTATTTTTGCGTTCCCGGGGCTAAGCTCTGCCCCAATTTTATGCAAGACTAAGCTCTGTCTTGTTTCGCTTCTCATATGACCGAGTATCATATCTTTGCATTTCATGGACTGAAACATCGCCATTTTATCCAAAGGCGTCATAGTCTGAAGGCATCATCCTCATAGCATGAAGACACCATGTCATGCCCTGAGGATCTCTCAATATCGCACATCATTATTCAAAGGCGTCATAGTTCAGAGGCACCATTTTCATGGCTCGAGAACATCATTTCATAGCCAGCGAATCCCTTATCACATGATTCATGACCCAAGACATCATCCTCACCGTCCAAAGACAACCTTCATGATCCAAAGGGAATTTGCATCATATTTAAATTCTTGCAATAACCCATATATATTTGTATGCATCGTGTTTTAAGTTTTGCAGGTAATCCAGGAAGTAACCGTCCTTCAAACAGGAGCAATCTTCGCTCCGGTTTCCGTTTACAATGTCCACATCCCGAAACAATTTCAAACGTAACCGACCATCATCATTTCCCGCTTCTTACTCTATGATCGTTCAAATACCTACTCATTGATATAGCCATAACGTCTCAAATTCACTCATGATTTTGCATAAATTTATCTGATACTGTCCTACCCAAAAGAACCCTTTCTGAAATACACGACCATTACTATAACAACTCCATCGGTTTCGTTCACCGTTGGATCCAGAACTACACAAGGCCTGATTCCCGTAACACCAAGGATATGTAGGCAACTCGGGAACCAGGGTTCGCCCCCAATTTTTTTTAATCACATCATTCCTCGTTTTATTTGGCCAAAATTGGTCATCATTTTCTTTACCCGACAATTCTTCCATCATTCCAGGGTAAAGAGGGGCAGTTGTTGATACCCAATTTTTTTCCTCATATTTAAAATATATATATATATATATATATATATATATATATATATATATATAAAATTTCAAAATAGTACATATATATCATCATTTAGCTTATAAGCCCATACAAGTATTTTTTATAATTTTTAAAGGCTTTAAATTGATTTATTTCTGCATTTTTATTATATAAATATTCAGTAATTATCCTTCAAATTATTTCTAGGGTGATTAATCATCCAAATTCAACATTTACACCAAATGTATGTTTTTAAATATTTTTAATTCATTTTCATAATTACATTTGCATTTTTAGGGCTAATTACACATTTTTGCAATAATAGCCCATACTCATGTATAACTACATCATTTAAGCCAAAATAACCTTTTATATTTTTACAAGGTCAAGTTATTATTTTCAATCATTTTAGTGCACAAATAATATTTTTATTATTTACTAATTACTTTTATAAATTATTTATTGATAAAATATTGGGTATTTAAATAGTAGCCTAATTTTAAACCTATTTTTTGGACCTACTACACCAGCCCAATAACCTCAGCCCAAACCCTTCTAAATAAACCCGACCCAACCCCCTTTTTAATCGTGGCCGTTGATCTCTGAGATCAACGGCCCATATCTATTCCCTCCTTTTAATTAACCTAACCCGCCCCAAACCCTACAATTCTATCTCAGACGCCGCCTTTTAATCCTCTCCCCTCTTCTTCTATGAACCATAGCCGTTGTATCTCTCAACCTCTCCAAATCCGGCTCTAAAGTAGAACCAATCAGTGATTCACTTACCTTATTGATCTCCTCTCACTATTGGTTGTTCGTCTGTGATGTTACCTAGTTGCTTGCCTAAACATGGCAAGAAAATCTTATCAAAATCGAACCAAAATAGGTTCAAATCACTGATCTTTCTACTATTCCGTTTATGTTCATCCTTTGTTCTATTGTGAGTACGAATATTTGTGTATTTTTGTTGATTCTTACTTACCCTAAAGCTAGGGTTTACAGATCTCTTCAAATCGAACCAAAATTGGTTCAAGTCTCTGATTTTGAGTGTTATTTTGTCTATATTCTTCCTATTATGTGTGAGTCTGATTTTTTGTTTAGATTTTGCCGATTTTTCACTTTCCTTAAAGGTTAGGGTTTCCAGATCTCTCTCTTAAAATTGATATACAGATCAATTTGCATGATTATTTACTTTGTTGGTTGCTTAAATTACTGGGTTTCCTTGTTTGCTGCTCGATTTTTACTACTATATAAACCCTTCCCCCCGTTCCCTTTTAGAGGGACCGGAATTGATATAATCTCACTAAAAATTTGAAGCTCTGTTCTGTTATTTCTTTACTATCTTGTTCTTTACCTTGCCTTGGCCGGCTGAAAGCCAAGGCCACTGAGAGTATACTGTTCGAACTTTCTCCCGGTGCGAGCATTGCCTGGGGTTCTTTTGAAGCTCTTGGGAACTTTGACGCATTGAGGTTTTGGGTTCTTGTGGATCTTCTGTTCTTTATTTTGTCCGTTTAACTGGTAAGCTACATGATTCTCGTAATTTCATCTCTATGTGTCCTTGATTTGCTTGTGTTTTCACCTCTGAAATTCCTGGCTTAAATATGTTTTCTGGATCACTTTGTGCACGATTTTGTTAATCTCACCTTGTTCTAAGCCTGTTAGCATCTGACTCTCCTCCTAATGATACTAGTTCTGTGTTTAACTTAGCCTAACTTGGGTAATCTGAGTGCACGGGTGTCTGGATGTTTCCCTAATTCATGCTTATTTGTTTGTCTTTAACCTTCATAGTGAAGGCTAGAATGTCTGTGTTAATTGTGACATGTTCACTTGCTATTTTGTCACTCAGCATGATCCCCATACCCAATTGGTGCCTGATTGAGATCTTAACAGTTACCTCAATCTGTTTTCCATGCCAGGTTTGACCCATTTTGTGATATGATTTAGATCTTCTCTAGTTGTTTAGTCTATTGTGACCACCCCAGAATACCCATATGTGATATTTGGTATGAGTTCGCTCTCTCTTACACTGTTATGTGTCCTTACAATATTTGTTCTATATTTACAATGTGTTGCAATTTGTATTAAAACTTTTTTCTATCGACTATGATCTTGCTTCTATGCTAATATGTTTTCCAGTCTGTCCCTTGTTCATTTGATACCATGTTTCTTCTCCCGAACTTCTTCCCAACATGTGTGGTACTTTGCTGTGTGATGAAATCCTGTTGAACCTGCTGGCATGTTTGATTAGTTACTCTCTATGTCTATGTCTACTTCCCCACTTTTGTCTCTCACCTATTGTCAATTCTCCCTCATTATTACTTATGCTGTTCTGAACTCCTTATTCTTAGCTGGCTGAAAGCCAAGGCTATCAAGGCTCTTGATACTGACCTCCCTAGTGTGAGCACTGCTCGGGGTCCGCTTGAGACTTTTGTGAACTCTGACACACTAGGATTTGGGGTCCTTTAGTCATTCCCTCTGCTACTGAGACCTACACTATTCCTGACACTCAACTCTTTCTTCCTATGGTCTACTGAATATGTAAATTGGTTGGTCAATCTATGGTTGTGTGATCTAGCTCAAGTTCTTCTATGGATTCTAGGTCGTGTTGGTGAATATAGCTCTTTGTTGGATGTCTGGGTATGCTGCTGAAGGCCCAGATAGTGCTGGGTATTTTGTTTGGGCTTGCTGTTGGTCTACTATCATTATTTATACCACGTTTGTAATTATTTTATCATTGAGTCTGTAATAACTTTGTAAATAACAATTGGGGATTTAGTAAAAATGGGGAATGTGCAGATTATGATATTTGTGTGCAAGGGCAGAAAACATGCCTATAGGATTCGATGATTTACTTGCTATATATGCCATTCAATTTCTATGTGCACTATAGAAATCATGTCAGTAGGAGAAGCACACACATGTAAACTTCCTGTTAGCAAACATGAATTCAAATGCTGCAACTGTTCTTATTGCTATGTGTTACCAGAAAACCTGCCTATAGTTCAATTCGCCTCAGCACATTTCCTAGCAATCATGCCTATAGGATTTTGATCACTTCTTACACACATGCACTAGAAACATGCCTATTGGATTTTAATTATCCCATTTGCTATTGTATCATAATGCTCACTTAGAAAACATGTTTATAGGGGGCTAAGCATAATAAAATTGGCTCCAAGCACTGATCGTTAGAGATCCTTCCTATAGGGTATAACTACTCGCTCTAAATTGTTAATGTTGAATTTTTCAAACATGCTACTATTAGAAAACATGAGTAATTCAGGGCTTTTCCAATAGATTTCATTGCTCCCTCTACTGTGTAATCACTTAGACACAGCGTCCTTGTGGTCTAATAACCAGAAACATGTAATCTCAATAATCAACATATAACAACTGTGTAATCTCGTCTATAAGATGGCACCTTGCATCTGAAACTGTCTGCATGAGGTCACATAGAAACCATGTCTATAAGGCTGAATGGCTTTAATTTGGCTCAATTCTGAAACTGTCTAACGCTTAATGTGAGAATTTGTTTGCATGCATTTGTTGTCTAAGTGTGGAGGCTAACTTGAGCCCTTCATTGCTTTTACATGAAGTCCAACTTGTTTTGTATGTCGCCTAGTTTTCTCATTTTGTGCAACCTAAGTTAAGTCTAGAACACCCCAAAATAGAGGTCCAAACGCCACCTAGACCATAGGCATGGGACGCATAGTGCACGCATAAGGCACGACTTAGAATCAATTAGTGCACTTTAGGTAACAACTTAAAGATAGTAATCGGGAAGCAGGAGATGATGGTCTGTGCCTGCTGAATAATACGAGTAACACCCCATCTTGAGGGAGTTATGAAGTATTATTTGTGTTGTACGGGGTGATCCTATAGGCTAAAAAACTTAGGACCCCCCCCCCCCCAATCTTGTCTTAAAATCATTTATTTTGTTTATTGTAGACTTTTGATGATAATTGCTCCAACTTCTTGTCTCTCCCTTTATTTTGGACTAATTCATATAATTCGAGTTCGGCCGGGACCCACAGTTGTGGACCTAGAGGAATTCCTAACACCTTTTCCTCAAGGTAATCTGAGCCCTTACCCGATCTTTGATGATGCGAACTGGTTAAACCAGAGTTACTTGCAAATAGGTGGCATAACGCACCTCAAACCCGTTAGGTGGCGGCTCTCTCTTTTAACACTCTTCCTTTAAAAGAGTTGTCACGTGTCGAAACCCGATATTGCGAGAAAAAAGGGCGCGACACATGTCTAGACGGGTGGTTGTGGCAATGGGAGTGTCGATGACTTTTGATGCTTCCATATCAAACCTTTTCAGCAGCTCCTTGATGCACTTCTGTTGACTTATAAATATTCCTTTCTGAGGTTGCTTCACCTGAAGTCCTAGGAAGAAATTCAATTCTCCCATCATACATATCTCGAATTCACTCCCCATAAGTTTTGCAAATTCTTCACAAAGAGAGTTAGTTGTGGCTCCAAAGATGATATCATCAATATATACATGCACAATGAGCAGGTTCCTCCCTCGTTTCTTCAGAAAAAGAGTGGCTTTAATTTTCCCTCTTGTAAAGCCATTTTCTAGATGGAATTTTGACAATCTTTCATACTAAGCCCTGGAAGCCTGTTTTAACCCGTACAATGCCTTGTCCAGTTTGAACACATGCTCAGGATGCTCGTGACACTCGAAATTAGGAGGCTGCATGACATAGACTTCTTCTTTTAGATAGCCATTTAGAAATGCACTTTTGACATCCATTTGGAACAGTGTGAACTCCATATGAGATGCAAAGGCAATTAGAATTCTAATGGCTTCCATTCGAGCTACTCGAGCAAATGTTTCATCATAATCAATCCCTTCTTCCTGATTGTAGCCTTGAGCTACAAGCCTTGCCTTGTTTCTTGTTGTATTTCCAAACTCATCAAGTTTGTTTCTGAATACCCACCTGGTTCTTATGATGGTTCAATCTGCAGGTCGAGGAACCAAGTGCCATACCTTGTTCCTTTCAAATTGATGCAGCTCCTCTTGCATGGCTGTGATCCAGTCTACATATTTCAACGCTTCTTTTATATTTTTGGTCTCTATTGGGAAAGAAAGGCTGAGAAGGCAAGTGATTTTCTTGCTTTTGATCTAGTTTGAACTCCTGAGTCAAGAGGGGTGATTATGTTGTCAAGAGGATATGAACATTTGTGCCTCCAATTTGGTGCCTGAGTCTCATTGGTAGAGGAACCAAGTATGTCTGACTGGGGTTCTTGGGCGCTTCTTACTTCACAAAGTGGAGTTCCTTGGACTGCATCAACAATTCTGTTTTCAGCTTCAGTTGTTGTAATCGGGGGACCACGTTCCTCTCCAATGGATGGAGATGTATTTGCATCATCTTCAGTGGATTCCTTCACATGGCTCATCATGTCTGCCTTTCCATTTGTCATGTCAATTACTTCACCTGGAACAGATAAGGGCTCTCCATCTGGGTCAACACATCTGTCTTTCTCACAGGAGAGATGAGCTTCATCAAAGATCACATGTATACTTTGTTCAACACATTGAGTTCTTTTGTTGTACACTCTGTAAGCTTTGCTTTGAGATGAGTAGCCTAGAAAAATTCCTTCATCACTTTTGGCATCAAATTGTCCAAGAGATTCCTTTCCAATGTTGTGAACAAAGCATTTACGCCCAAAAGTCCTTAGATGTGTTAGCTTGGGCTTCCTTCCATTCAGTAGTTCATATGGCGTTTTGTTCAGAAGGGACCTGATCATGCACCTGTTCACCAAGTAGCAAGCAGTATTAACAGCTTCTACCCAGAAATACTTTGCGATCCCGCTATTAATTAACATTGTTCTTGCCATGTCATCAAGAGTTCTATTCTTCCTCTCCACAACACCATTTTGTTGAGGTGTTCTTGGAGCTGAGAAATTGTGAGTGATACCATTTTTAGTGCATAACTCTTCAAATTTGACATTGTCAAACTCTGTCCCATGATTAGACCTAATGCAGGCTACTTTATTATCCATCTTCACTTGGATCTTCTTGACAAAAACAACAAACACTTCAAAGGTTTCGTCCTTGGTCCTGAGGAACAGAGTTCAGGTGAATCTGGAATACCCATCAACTATCACAAAGATGTACTTCTTTCCTCCTCTGCTTGGCACCCTCATAGGTCAACATAGATCCATATGAAGGAGATCAAGTGGCCTTGAGGTGCTGACTTCCTTTTTGGGCTTGAATGAGGATCTGACTTGCTTCCCTTTTACACATGCATCACACACTTTGTGATTCTTGAAGCTTGACTTGCGCAGACCCCGGATCAGGTCCTTTCTGACTAACTTGTTTAGTAACATGAAACTTGCATGACCTAGCCTCTGGTGCCATAATTCTGCATCATCATCAACAACATTTAGCAGCTTAGATAACCATTCTTCAGAGACTTAAAATCAGCTACATAGATATTCTTGTATCTTTTTGCCACTAGCACCACCTCACCAGTCACCAGGTTTGTGACTGTATAAATTTCTAACACAAATTCCACTTTGTTTCACTTGTCACAGATTTGGGAAACGCTTAACAAGCTTTATTTCAACCCGTTCACGTAGTAAACATTTTCGATGAGTGAGAGAGAGACTTCCCAATCCTTCTGACTCCTGGAATGTATTCTTTCTTGCCATTTCCAAAGGATACACTCCCTCCTTGCAGGGCCTTAAGTGAAAGGAAATCATTTGTACTTCTAGTCATATGCTTTGAGCAGCCACTATCCATGTACCATTGTAGGCTGCTTCCTTACACAATTCCCTGCACAAGAAGATCAGGAATTAGCTTTACGAACCCAAACTAATTTGGGTCCCTTGTAATGAGGAAAGGGGTGAATAAGGGATCTTTTGGTCTATGCAGGAATCATGCGCTTTTTTTATGAGGGACCAGGTTCTCTACTAGCAGTTACTTTTTCAGCAAAAGATTTGTTTTTCTGCTGTGACTGATATCTGGCCTTATAATTTTCTTTAAGGTGCCCATTGTTGCCGCAGTGAGTGCATAGCTAATTGTCAAGAACAGTAACGTACTTGCTATGAGGGTTGTAGGGAATCTTTTCCCTTTGGAACCCAATCCCATGCATGTTTCCTCCATTGCTGGTGTACATGGCAGTGATAGAATCAGAGGACTAGGTCCACTTGAGTGATTTTTCAAGATTACTCTTCACTCTACCTAATTCTTCCTAAAGTTGTTTGTTTTTCTCAAGCTCAGCACACAGACTAGACTTCACTGAATTTAACTCACTTTCAAGATTAATGTGTGCCTTGCTTGCAACTTTCTTTCCTTTTTGAGGGTTTTCAGGCCTACTCTCCATTTTAAGTTCCCCAATTGTTTCCTTCAAATTCATTGCCACCACTAGTAGGTCATCTCTCTCATGCTCAATGCTAGCAAGTCTATCAATTAAGACATTATTCCCCTACTTACACTTTCAATGGTCTCTTTTAGGTCTACCACAACAATCGTAAGATCATCTCTTTCTTGTTCTACATTTGCAATTTTTTCATTTAAGGCATCTCTTTCTTTCTTCCGGTTCTCAATTATCTCCCTTAAATCAACTGCGACTACTACTAGGTCATCTCTAGACTGTTCTACTTCTCCTAGTTCAACTATTATAGCCTCTTTATCATTTATAAGACTGTGATAAGCGTCGATTAACACATTTGATAGAGACATGAGTTTCCTAGGAGAACAAGATTTCAGGTTTCTCTGAACATCCAGAAAATTTACATCATCATCATCGTCATCTTCATCATCTGACTGAGCCATCAAAGCAAAAATTGAATCATACTCGGTTGCTTTACTTTCTACTGCCATCATAGAAATGTCACCTGGTTCATCATCTTCTCCAGATTCGCTTGACGAATCTCCCCATGCAGCAAGAGCTTGTCTCACGACATTGTCAGCGGTATTTTTCCTATTGAAGCATCTATCATGAACCGGGTTCCTTTTGGCCGCTTTGTCAGAGTTGTTTTTGTACTGATCTTGCTTTAGGATAGGGCAATCCTTGATGAAATGTCCTGGCTTGCAACATTTATGACAGAGGTCATAATTTTTTGGCTTGCTAGAACTTCCCCCTTTTGGAATGCCTCCATTCCTGCGAACCATCTTCTGGAATCTTCTTGTCAGGTATGCCATATCACCATCCTTACCACTTGAATCATTGCTTTCTGTCTTGAGGACCAGGTTCTTCTCCCTTTTGGGCTCTCTTCTTTCACTATCCTTCTTCTTCTTCATTCATATATTTTCAGATTGCCAACAAGCTCATCAATGGTTAGCTCTTGCAAGTCCTTCGCTTCTGCAATTGTGTTCACTTTGCTTTCCCAGGAAATAGGCAGCACACTGAGGATTTTTCTAACCAGCTTGTTTCTTAGAATAGTTTCATCAATAGAGTGAAGCTCATTAATGATGGAGGTGAACCTTGTATGCATATCTTGGATGGATTCATCATCTTTCATCCTGAAGAGCTCGTATTTAGTTGTGAGCATGTCGATTTTGGATTGCTTAATGTGTGTTATTCCTTCGTGAGCTGTTTGAAGGGCTTCCCAGATTTCTTTGGCTAACTGACATGCCGATTTTGGATTGCTTAACGTGTGTTGTTCCATCAGAACCAATGCCATACACCAGAATTTTCTTTGCACGAAAATTCTTCTCTATGGCCTTTCTATCAGCGTCATTGAATTCTTTCCTTGTCTTGGGAATGGCTACAGCTGGGTCTCCAAGATGCTTGGTAGGAACAAAGGGTCCATCACATATACATCCCATAGCTCTGAATCTTCAACCATGATGAAGTCGTGCATCCTAGTTTTCCATCATCCATAGTACTGTCCATTGAACCTAGGTGGTCTATAAGTCGACTGGCCTTCTTCGAAGTTTGGAGGAGCAGCCATGAGGATCCTTTCTAGGTGTTAACCTGATAGAAAGAACCTGCACTGACACCAATTAATAGAAATAAGGGTCCACCAAACTCTATAGAGAACCAGGTTCTCTATCAGGTTCAACAGAACACACGGACGCTAGAGTAAATAAATGACAAGAGGAATTTTACGTGGAAAATTCTCAGCTCAACGGGATTAAAAACCACGACCTACCCTTGTAGGATTTCAACTTCACTATTGAGCAACTGTTAGATTACAACCTATGCAACCTAGGAATTAACCTCTTAATCCCTCACTAACTTGTAGCACACTTATTACAAGCCACTTTGTAATACCTCTATTACAAAGACTTCACAACTCGACTAACTCTAGCCAAGACTCAAACACAAATGTTTAAGATTTACAAAGGGTTTCCTACACACTGCTTCTTAGTAAGCTAAGTAGGAGTTACAAGTAAGAACATTAACAAGGTTACAACTCAACTAAAGACATAGAATAACTTGATGTGGGAACTGGTCCGTAGTTGTTTTGTTCATTGTTCTTGAAGCACCTGAGAGTTGCTTGCTGGATGATCACATGAGAGCTTGAGTGAAAATCTCTAAGTGTTCAAGTGAAGTGTTTTACCTTCCTTGATTGTATTAATACATGTATGACATCACTTACAATGATGTAAGCAAGGTAGGTAAAAAGTCTTCCATAGAAAGTTTACTGATACACCGTTCATGTACTGTAGCGTATGTAGGCAGCAACTTTTCCAGCTGGAGAGTTGACTTCGTATAGTCACCTCGGGAACTTGTAGGGACCTGTTCCCTCAGCTGTTCCTTCTACTCTGAAGAGTTGAACCATAACCCAAGCTGGAACCTTGTGATCTTAAGGTCTTGAGAATGTGTAACAGGTTCCTCATCTTGTTCTGGATAGTAAGTTTGTTAGATCATCAAAACATAAAATGAAGTACTTATGACCAAGGTACTTGTAACCTATCAAGTTTTAGCTTTGCCAGATATCAACATAACATTCATTATGGAAACAGATGCTAGTTGATATGGGATATATATGGGTTGTTCTTATGATAGCTTTCATAAGTAAAACACTCTCACCCAAGCATGCAGCTCTCTCAGTATATAATAGAGAATTATTGGCCATAGTTCATGCAGTGACCAAATGGTCACAATACCTGCTTGGTCAGAAGTTTGTCATTAGAACTGATCAAAAAGCTCTAAAGTTCTTAATGAAACAGAAACTTCATACAAATTCTCAACTGATGTGGCTGACCAAGTTGATGCCATTTGATATATCATTTAATACAAGAAGGGAAGTACAAACAAGGTAACATATCTCTTTCTAGAGTATCTAGGACTAAGCTATTTGCTCTGGTGATTTCTACCACCAACTCAGACTTGATGCAAGCTATAATCCATAGTTGGGACATTGATCCTAAAGTACAGGCGCTCATTGAACAGTTACAGATCAATCCCTCAGCTCACTCTCAATTCATTTGGTACAATAACCAATTGAAAAGGAAGGGAAAGTTGGTAGTAGGGAAGGTTCAGTAGTTGAGAAAGGATATCATTGCTCTATGGCACTCCACACCATAAGGAGGTCATTTTGGAATTGATGCAACATTGAAGAGGGTAATGACACTGTTCTATTGGAAGGAAATAAGGGATGATGTAAAAAACTTTGTGCAGAAGTGTGATGTTTGCCAAAGAAGTAAAGCTGACTTAGCAGCTTACCCTGGTCTCTTACAATCACTCCCAATTCCCGATGTAGTTTGGTCTCAAATCAGCATGGATTTCATTGATGGACTTCCAAAATCCCATGGTTATGAAGTAATACTGGTGGTAGTGAACAGGTTAAGCAAATATGGCCATTTTATTCCTCTAAAATATTCTTATACTGCTCAATCCGTAGCTAAGGTGTTCATGGACACTATATTCAAATTACATGGTCTTCCAGAATCAATTGTTAGTGATAGAGATGCAATTTTTCTGAGTTCTTTCCGGCAGAACTCTTTTCAATACTGGATGTACAATTGCATACTTCCTCATCTTACCACCCTCAATCTGATGGCTAGACTAAGGTCTTGAATATGTGTTTGATAACCTATTTGAGATGCTTTTGCACTGAAGAAACTACTCACTGGTATTCCTACCTAGCTATGGCAGAATATTGGTATAATACATCTTATCATTCTGCTATTAAAATCACTCCTTATGAGGCACTCTATGGAAGACCACCTCTACTATATTTGCCTTACTTACCAGGTGAATCTGCATCAACTGATATTGATAAGACATTGTTGAACAGAGAATTCAAGTTGCAGCTACTGAAACATCACCTAATGAAGGCCAACTAAGAATGAAACAACAAGCTGACTCTCATAGGAGTGACATACAATTTGAAGTAGGAGATTGGGTATATTTGAAAGTTCAGCCTTACAAACAGATTACCCTATCAACACAACCATTTCACAAACTAGCTACGAAGTATTATGATCCTTTTCAGATCATAAGGAGGGTGAGATCAGTGGCCTACACTCTTCTTTTTCCTTTTCAGTAAAGATATATCCTACTGTACATGTGTCCTTATTGAAGAAGTGCTATGAGGTGCCTGCTTAAATTTCATATCCTCATGTCACCGATATTGCTAGTCCTCATTGCCGTGACCCTGAATCTATTTTGTAAAGAAGAATGATGAAGAAGGGAAATAAAGCAGTGGCACATGTCTTGGTCAAGTGGTCAGGTCTATCAGCAGATCATGCTACTTGAGAATTCTTTAATATGCCCAAGACAAGATTTTCAGACTTTGATCCTTGTGGTCAAGGATCTTCTACATGGGGGAGTATTGATACACAAATATAGATTCTTTTGAAATTAGTTAGTTAATAAGAATGCGATGTTAATAGAGTTAGTTAGAAAGTTAGTTGGAGTTAGTTATAGTAGTTAGCTGAGAGTATAGGGAATCAAGACTGGATTGTGTGAGCTTATATTCTCTATAAAACAATATACTTTACATATTACAATCATCAATAAACAACTATTACAATCTCTCTCTCAAATTCTCTCAATTCTCTCAATTTCATCATCTTCTTTCCATCACCATTGCTAATCCTCTCGAGCTTCTTTATAAAGTTCCTGATTCAGCTGCTTAGTCCGTGAATGCTCATTGAATTCAAATAAGAGAGGCATATTTATAGAGTAAAATTGGAAAAGAAATTTACTAACAATTTTTAACATAAATTGGAGGGGAAAATGACTATTACCAATTAAAATATCCAATTTTCACAACTTTTTGAAAGAAAAAATTAATCATCTCAGTGATTATGTTATAATTCCCTCGATGGACTACATGAAAATTTTGAAAAAGATGCAGAGAGTCCTATATTTAACTTTACTAATTAAACAGGATGAGAAAAACGAAATATGGATAGCAAAAGCGACATATTTTCAAATACAGGGGTGAAATTGAAATTTAAGATTTGTCTAAACCCCTATACCCAAAATTTCTACATATATAAGGTCACTTTAAATTCTTTCAACGAACTCTGGCGAATTCCCGCCACCTAAAACCACCACAAAAGGCGGAAACCTAGAATTAAGAATATGGTGCAATTCCAGGAGCATATAATCACAGAACTTCTAGAAGATACCAATGGCGGTTTAGTAGTAACCTCCTCTGGTCTCGGTCTGCATAAGCTCATCTCCTCCCTTTTCCTCCTCCACCACCACTCCCAAGGTTGCTTACTCATCCTCTCCGCCACTCCGTCTCAAAAAGCCTCCATCTTACGAAATTACGAAAATGTCACACAATCTCAAATCTCCGACGAAGTTCAAAATTCACCGGCGGAGATCACTTCCGACCTGCCGGCGAACCAGCGGCTGTCGCTGTATTCTTCCGGTGGGATTCTTTTCATCACTTCACGGATTCTCATCGTTGACCTGTTGACTCGTCGTCTTCCGACGACTGCTGTCGCCGGACTTATTGTACTCAATGCTCATTTGCTTTCGGATACGTCTACGGAGGCCTTTATTGTGCGTATTTTGCGGTCAACGAATCGTGATCTCTATGTTCGTGCATTTTCGGACCGGCCTCATTCCATGGTTTCTGGATTTGCTAAAGCTGAGAGAACACTTAAATGCCTTTTCCTTAGAAAGCTTCATCTTTGGCCTCGATTCCAGGTAGTTACCTTAACCTCGATTATCAACTTATAACAGGCGTTTTCTATGAAGGAAAATAAATGTGTTGTTATCTTTTGAAATCATTTTCTTGAGCAGTTTCTAGTGTTTATTTGGGTATAAAAGTTAGTACATTTGGTAATACCGTAAGGTGGATAGTTTATGAGATTAGTGTTTTGGTGGTAATTTTGAGTTTTAAAGGTTGACAACAATGAGTTGTAGGAAAATATTGTAATGGGAGAATATTTTTACTCATATTTCAGCACCCAAGGGTGTAGAGTGTAGACTAGTGGTCAATGAAGTGAGAGAAGAACCGTGAGGTCTCAGGTTCAAATCCGTGATTTCTCCCTAACTACTGGTGGGAGGTACAAACATGTATACAGTCGAATAGTTAGGGGTGCACAAGCTTGCTAGGACACCACCGTCATAAAAAATGTTTCTACAATTCAAGGTAGCCAAACACTTGAATGATTTCCAAGGAAGCATTTTCTGTCATACAAAATAAATCCATAATCTACACAATTTCTACTATTTGCCATTTATGTGATGACTTTAAGCTTGAACTTCATGAAAGTCAACTTAGGTTAATTACATGTAATGCCACGGAGTAGTAGTTTTTTTTTCCTTAAATAATTATTCTGACCTTATTTTTCAGTTTACTTGGATAATTAGAAGGGCCAGTGTATGAGCAGGGGGAGTGGATAGCAACCTAAGTTGGGGGTAATGTGGTTTGAGTGGTTTATTCTTGCTGTTTCAGGTTTATGTATCACAAGATTTAGAGAGGAATCCACCAGAGGTTGTAGATATAAGGGTACCAATGTCAACATATATGCTTGGGATTCAAAAAGCAGTGATTGAGGTGATGGATGCATGTTTGAAGGAAATGAGAAAGACTAATAAGGTTGATGTAGAAGACTTGACAGTGGAGAATGGTTTGTTTAAGTCGTTCGATGAGATAGTGAGAAGGCAGCTAGATCCCATCTGGCATACCTTAGGGAAGAGAACTAAGCAGCTTGTTTCAGATTTGAAGACATTAAGAAAGCTGTTGGATTACCTTGTTAGGTACGAAAGTTGATATTTTCTCTCACCATGTTGTCTTTTTAGTTTTTGCACACTGTTTTGATGGTATTACCTGTATTCTGTGTCTTTTTATGCACTATTTTGTTGGTATTAAATGTATCTGAGATATCTATTTGTCTCTTTAATGAAAGCTAGTTGATGGCTCTTATATTCTGAACAAGAGGGTTTGTTATTGTTAATACTTTTCTGTGATGTTGTCTGGGTTGTTTATTGGTCAAGATGCTATTATTTGATGCTTACATACTCTTGATATTGCTGCATCCGGTTATGGCTTATGCAATATTCTCATTCCGTTAAGTCGAAATGTGTATTTGTTGGGTGTCAATTTAAGCGAAAACAGCATGCAAGTATATGTTATAGTATATAGTAGTATGAGAGTTTGTCTAACTTGTAAAGAGTCACTCAACTGCCCTAGTTATATTTGCAAAACAATGGCAAAGAGATCAAGTTTTTGATATTGGAAGATAGATTATTTTGAATACCACAAAATATAAACCATTAGTTGTCGGTATGACTTGGATGTCTTACTGGTTTTTAGACAGTATCTGTTTAAAAATAAGTGAAAGTGTCTAGTGGTGTTCCCTTTGGTCTAAAGTGTTTGACCTACTTTTTTTTTCAGGTTATCCCAAAACCTTCTCCACTTAACTTAAATGGAAAGTTTTAGCACATTTTAAATACCACAAGTTTCCTGAGACCAACTTCTACTCTTCTTAATACAAGTTTATTCTATATTCTGTTCTACACTAGAATATTTAAAATACGACCTCACATATTCTCGACAAATACTAAAAAAACATTTTCTTAATAATTGTCTCACACTGGCACAAGCAGATTGGTTCAGAGAGATAATATAATAAGATGGATCTACTTGGTTGCTAGTCTGAATCCTTTGTTTATCGGCACTGGTGTTGTGTGTGAAGTCTGTTTCAGTTTCTCTTGGCTTATGGTTCTTGTTTTTATAGTAGTACTTATCTATTTCTTATATGAGTAGGTATGATGCTGTAAATTACTTGAAGTTCCTAGACTCACTTAGAGCATCAGAGAGTTTCCGGTCCGTTTGGATATTTGCAGAGTCCAGTTACAAGATCTTTGAGTATGCGAAGAAGCGAGTTTATCATTTTGGGAGGTCAGACAGTGGAAAACTGGGGCAAATTAAGACTGCATCAACCAAAAAGAGAAAGCTTAATGACAACAAGAAGGATGAAGGTGTGTATTGGGGTTGCTGGCACTTTCTTTGTCAATTGGATTCTCAGTTCATTTACTTAATAAGTGAGTTGGACTTATTTAAATAACTTGAATGTAAGGTACCCTCAATGGGCAACCCCCCCCCCCCCCTCCCTCTCTCCCGGAAATAGAATATAGAAAATGAAATAGTGTATCGTGTAAATTTTCTCAAACTGAATCTTCTTATTAATAATTCACTAGTAGCACAATAGCGTGTAACTGTAAAATATGACATGGTTCCTCTTGTTCTTGTTTATATCTCATAGATCAGTCAACTAACACAGAGAGCAGAGTTGTTTTGGAGGAAGTGTTGGAGGAGCCGCCAAAGTGGAAGGTCTTACTTGTGAGTGAGTGACTTCCATTTTCTCAGTGATTGTTTTAGCCTTTGATAGTTGAAGAATCAACTTTAAGTACTTTATAAAAATCATGTTGACTTATTAATCCTGTTGATCTGCTGGCTTCTGCCTAAGAAAATCAACTGATTGCTTTCATGAGTTCTAATCCTAGATAATAATTTCAACTGGGATTTTATGGCTTGATTCTTTGCACAGGATGTCCTAGTGGAGATACAAGAGGAAAGAGATAAACGAGCATTGTCTGGAGAAGAGAAAGATCATCTAGATGAAGGGGATGATAACGGGATTGTTTTAGTTGCTTGCAAAGATGAACATTCATGCATGCAACTCGAAGATTGCATCACAAATGGCCCGCAGAAGGTTTTTCCAATCTCTTATCTTTACTAAGCCAAAATCTTTACGTCTTCTTCATTTGTTCAGTTTCTCTTAATTTTTTCTTTTTGGGTTTTATTTTTATTTATTTATATATTTAGAGGATAAGAGAAGGTGTATCAGTCTCTCTTAATAAAATTTGTTAGTCCCAGTACATTAAAAAGAATAGCTCAAACAAATTACTGCAAAAGATATGCTAAAAGGCTATTTGACACAATCTCTTGTTTTCTTTAATTGTAATGCAAAACGTATCGTTCTTGATCATGTTCTACGTGCAACACAAAATTGGTATCTCAATACAATTCATACTGGATAGGTTATGCGTGAAGAGTGGGAAAAGTATCTGCTGAGCAAGGTACAGCTGCAGGCTTTACCAAAACGCAATGCAAAGAAAGCTAAAGAGCTGAAAGGTTTCGGGGTACTTGATGGAGTTGTCGCAACGGCTGGAAAGAAAGCAGAAGTTAGTAGCATAAGCAAGCAGGAGCATGATGCACTGCTGGCAGCTGCATCAGAAATTAGCAAAAGAATCAACAAGGATACTAATGCTGAAGCTGGTGATCAGAAACATGTAGATGATGGAGGTTTTGGTAAAGGAAAGGGTAAAGGAAAGAAAAAGAAAAGTTCTGCTGGTGAAAAAACCAACAATGATGTGGCATCAACTGGTAAATTTGATACTTTTTCTTTGTACAATAACAAAAACAAATGAATCAGAGCTTAAGTTCCTGGTATTTTCCCAGATAAAGCAATGGAAGGCGGCTTTTCAGATGAAGTATTTCATCGAAAGCACGACCAAGGTCTGGATGCTGAGTCTTCAAGAGAAACTAAGAAGCTCCCACCTGTGGTTTTCTATGCCCTGGAGAGTGATCAAAAAATTCTTGATATTTTGAAGCCCTCTACCATCATTGCTTACCATCCTGACATTGCATTTGTGAGAGAGGTTGAGATCTACAAAGCTGAGAACCCTTTAAGAAATGTTAAGGTGTACTTTCTTTTCTATGAAGACTCTACTGAGGTGCAAAAGTTTGAGGCAAGTGTGCGTAGAGAAAATGGAGCATTTGAGTCCCTTATAAGACAGAAATCACTGATGATGATTCCAGTAGATCAGGTTAGCTCTTTTCTACTTGTCGTTATCCGCCGCATCACATCTACTGTTAAATTGCCGTTTATGTCTGTTTTAAAGAAATTTGACTTTGCAATGTATTTGATTTTCTTTTAACTCAGTGAGATTGAGGGTTCTCAATTAGGTTTTGTTATGGCTCTGTTTTTTTTTTTTTCCGTCACATTTCAGTACATCTTTTTGTTTGTTAAAGTGTGTTGATATTCTATGCATGACAATAATATATAATGTCGTTATTAAGTGTCTAGTTGTTAATTTCTTCATGACAAAAAGATATTTATTCCTACAAATGTTGAGGAGTCTACTATAACGTCTGAAACCCTCTTATTCACAAAAGTAATGTAGTAAAAGTAAAGAGGCATGAATTGTTTGTACAACATAAGAGATCTACCTAGGATGTGGAGTCCATGCTCTAAAATCTAAAGAATTTAAGGATGAATTAGATAGTGTGTGCATTAAATCTTCATCTGTGAATGACTTGTATCTTGTGTGTATAGTGGATTTTCCTTGGTGTAAATTAAGTTCCCTTTAATCTGCAATCAAATCTAACGGGAACTCGAATCAGTTTTTGAATTGCTGCATAAATACTTTTCTAAAATCTGAGCATTTTTCTTCCAGATTTTGGTTATTGCCTCCATAAATTTGCATTCATTTGGGAGAACCCAAACTTTTTTGCTAATAACTGTTTTTCTGTTTTGGGATTTAATTGTGGATAATTATCAGGACGGGCGTTGTCTGGGACTGGATTCTTCCAATGAGCCTCAGTCTGTTATTTCCCAAAATCTAATAACCAGAAAAGCTGGTGGAAGAAGAGAAGCAGAAAAGGAAATACAAGTATGTATTCCAAGTTTTGATTCACTTGACAATTACGTAATTGTATGACATTGTCCCAATTCAGAGACTTGTTTCTTTTTAACTAGGTCATTGTGGACATGAGGGAGTTCATGAGTAGTCTTCCTAATGTACTCCACCAGAAAGGTATGCGCATTATACCAGTGACCTTGGAAGTCGGTGATTACATACTTTCACCATTGATATGTGTAGAAAGGAAGAGTATACAGGATCTATTTGGCAGTTTTGCATCTGGCCGTCTTTACCACCAGGTGGAAATGATGTCACGTTATTATCGGATTCCTGTTCTTCTTATTGAGTTTTCACAGGACAAAAGCTTTTCGTTCCAGGTACATTGTGCTACATATATTTTGCTTTGGGTTACATCTCTGTTGTAATAGGTTTTCTTTTTCTTGATAAGTTCTTATTTCCTTTGTAGTCTGCTAGTGAAATTGGTGATGATGTAACTCCAAATAGCATTATCTCGAAGCTCTCCTTGCTTGTTCTCCACTTCCCTCGGCTTCGCATTATCTGGTCTCGCAGTCTGCATGCAACAGCCGAAATATTTGCTTCTCTTAAGGCAAACCAAGATGAACCTGATGAGGTCAAGGCAATTAGAGTGGGTGTCCCATCAGAAGAGGGTGTCATTGAAAATGATGTCAGGTTAGTCCTAAAGTTGTCTCAGTTCTAGGTCGAATATCTGAAATCTTATTTTGATTTCTCAAGAGATATTTTAGCAGCTTGGTGACATTGTCTCTTTTTCACTTTTTTGTAGAGCTGAAAATTATAACACATCTGCAGTAGAGTTGTTGCGACGGCTGCCAGGCGTGACAGATTCCAACTATAGGGTATTAATGGATGGGTGCAAAAGCTTGGCGGAACTTGCCATGCTTCCAATGGAGAGGTTAGCAGAATTGATGGGCGGTCAGAAGGCTGCCAAAATGTTAAGGGATTTCCTTGATGCAAAATACCCAACCTTGCTCTAGCTCCTATTGGATTTTTTTCAATGCAATTGTTCCAGGATTAGGAAACCACCTAGCCATACTGTTGTATCATCATCGGCACGTCCCCAGTTCTTACCTGCTGGGAGATGGGAAAAGAGTCTCATGCCTTTTCCATCATGTAGTTCTTAGGTTACATGATATTTATTGCTTGTTCATTTATTTATTAGAATTTAGTTGTCATTGCCATTTGTGAGCTCAATTATGGAGCTTGTCTATTGTAACTCGGTAATTTAGAAGACTCTCTCTGGCATGATTCTTTCTGGAAGGATGGGACAACATGTAATATATTTGAGATGGTTGGCAAGGAATTAATAGGTGAAGCCAAAATGTGTCTCACGTGGAGTATTTGCTTTATTATTCGGATTTGTTGGTCTGTAAACGTGCACACATACACCTGCAACCATTTAGAAAGGCATTATCATGACTCGGGAACACAACTACAAAATATCAACTATATATCTTCTTTTTTTTCTAAGATTAAGAATATCATTTAATGGTTGTAACTCCACCTTATTGTTCAGGTGCACGGTTCAGATCTCTTAAAAAGCCTTCTCCTCGTCTTCTTTAGCTTTCTCTTTCCCTATTCGTTCACTGGTTGACCCTTCCAAGAAAAAAAAAACAGCGGCAACATTTGCATTTCCTCTTGTGGCTCTCAAAACAAGCTCAACATTTGGATATATAAATAAAAAATAAAGCAGTAATAAAGAATAGGGATCTTTACCCAAATAGCCGCTCGGATTCGTTGTTTCCTTATCTTATCCGGTATATATGAACTATACACGATTATACACATATTATATATAGATTATACATTATATATTCATTGACCATTTCTTTTTAAGCGGTTGGGTATACGGCTATTTAGATTAATTTTAAAGAAGTAATAAGGAACGTAAATGCTGATATACGTTGTAACTACAGACATTCCGAAGGGAAGAAAGTTCACTATTGTCAAAAAGGCTGGTTCTGAATATTTGAAGAAAGAAAAGGTTTCAGAAAAAAAAAAAAAAAAAAAAAAAAAAAAAAAAAAAAAAAAAAAAGAAGAAGAAGAAAAGAGAAGGAAGAAGAAAAAGTGAGAAAAAGAAGAGGGACCCGTATGGATCGGGGGATTGAACCCGACGTGAATCGAACACGCAACCTTCTGATCTGGAGTCAGACGCGCTACCATTGCGCCACGGATCCTAGATGCTAAGTTTTTGAACTAATAACATATTGATCAGGTTGCCTGTCCAGTGCAAAACCAGGTCCCCCCTCATTTGTTTGTATTTTATGTTTCTTAATTCTTATGATTAGTTTAATCATCAAACCAAATAAAATCTCTCATCTTTATAGAGTGGAAAGGCATGTGAAAGTATACATAAAAAAATTTATTTAACAAATCAAACGAAAAAATACATTAGTATTCGTATGGAATAATTTAGGCTATGACCTATATCATAGATAGTTCAAGTTGATCAAGTTCGACCTGCATAAATTGGAACTAATTGAGAGAGTTAGAATACATAAGATAGAATTTAATAAAAGGGTAGTTCTAGGCTTCTAGCCAATTTTTTTTGTTTTTTTTTTTTGTTTTTTAAATAACAAAAATGATAAGTTCTGCAGAATTTTTCACGAATATATTGGTTAGAACTGCTAGATATTATGAAATCAATAATATAGTAGAAATTTTGGGTATTGAGACTCTTAAGGAAAACAGAAAAAATGGTGCACGCTGACCTAGGAGTGTTCATGGTTCGGTTGGATCGGTTTTTCCCTAAAAAGAAATCAAATCAAGTAAGTCGGTTTTTCAAATATTAGAATCAAACCAAACCAATTAAGTCGGTTTTTCTCGATTCGGTTTATGTCGGGTTTTGTCGATTTTTCGGTTATTTATCGTTTTTTTTTAAAATATAAGACATACACTACCAACACATATTCCCGCGACCACATTTTCAACGTAACACTATCAAATCAATTGTCCTTTGAGAAATTTATTATTTACCAAGATTGAATCAAATAGTGATGAATCATATAAGGACTCAATTAAAAATATATTATTTTTAACACGAAATGGATTCTTACACTTAACAAAAGAAAACTACCAATCAAACTAGAATGTTGAAGGTAAAGAACTATACTAAAGTGCAAACTATTAACATTTACTATAAAAATTTTGAAATTGTATAAAATATACATATATATATATAGGTGTAAAAATTTGAAATAGCTACTCCTATAGTCTGTTTGATTAGGTTTTTTCCGGTTTTTTTCTGATTAAAACCAAAACCAAATCAAATTTGATCGGTTTTAAAATTCAAAACCAAAACCAAACCAATTAAAAAAGTATCGAATTTTTTGGTCGATTTGATTTAGTTTTCGGGTTTTTATGAACACCCCTACTCTGACCCATCGACAAAATTCTTGGGAAGCCCATAAATGATAGAATAGGAAGAATGCTCCTTTTAAAAAAAAAAAGTGTAAATGTAGAAAAAAATGGTGAGGCGTTAATGCAAATACTCTAAGAGCGTAAGCTAGTGCATAATATGATATAAGAAATAGCTCACCAGGGCGACCCTTCCATAAAGCAAGTAAAGCAATCGCTTTAGGCCTCATATTTGTGGGGGCCCCACTTTTTATTACACCTAATAGACTATATATAAGTTTAAAAAAAGTTCTGTAAAGTGAAAAAAGTTTGATTTCTTTCTTTAACAAATATAGAGAAGAAGGATTTGCAACTGCTATGATTTCTACCAAGTAAATTGCACTTGAAATGAATATCGAACCCGTATTTCGCAAGAAACGTGTGATATATAGGAAGTAACAATTTGATGTGCAAAGTTGATAATGAAATCTCAAAAGCTTTCGAAGAGTCCTTTAGAGTTGATTACTTTTATACATAATAGACAAGGCTATTTTTTCACTTCAAAATAGATTTGAACAATTCGAAGCATGTGAAAAGATTTTTGATTTTCTATTTAGTAGTAAAAGCTAAGATCGCTAGATGTTGGAAATTTGAAAAAATATTGCCTTAATTTTGGTTGTTCCTTAAAACATAATAATCAATTCGATATTGATAGTTTATATTTATTTTATGAATTAAAAATATTAAGAAAAATAGTACAATTAGAAGATAACAGTTTAATTGATACACTTAATCAAATAAAAAGATTTAATTCTTTCCCGAATGCCTAAATTGCTTATGAAATAATATTAATAACTCATGTTACAGTTACTTCAGCGGAGAAAAGTTTTCAAAATTAAAATTGATAAAATCTTACTAAGAACAACAATGTCACAAGAAACGTTAAATGGATTAGTTATATTGTCAACTGAGAAATACTTATTAGGAGTTATTGTTGGTAAGAAATTATTTATAACTTTGTATCTAAGAAAAGCTAAAAAAAAATAGATTTCAAATAAATAATAAAAAAAAATTAAAAAATTAAGGCCCGTCATAAAATTTGGCTTTAGGCCGCAAAATTGGTCGGGTCGCCCCTGTAGCCGACACATTACATCCCAGAAAAAACAATTTAATAAGACCAGTAAAACGACAACAACAATAATAACAAATAATAATAATAATAATAATAATAATAATAATAATAATAATAAAGAAGTCAAAAAGCATGTAGTGATAATTTATCAGGAACAAGTAGTACGTATTAACATACATTTAAATTTATTTGCTTTTAATTTATTGGATTTTAAGTATTTATTTGATTATGAATTAGAGGAAAAAACATAATTGTGCAATATTTTAAAACTTTTACAAAGTCAAAGGAGTAGCACTTAATTAACATTTCTAGCTGTTAATATTTACATTCATAATAAAAATCCGTAACAGCTCCTACCCATGTTCCTAAAATTTAGAAAATTGATATATATTTACAATGTTCAACTGATTTCACGCTCTACTCATAAATGACTTATCTTTTATCTTACAAGCTAGAACATAAATGCGAAACTAGTGGATAATATTATGAAAAAAAAATATGAAATTTCACTTAAACACTTTTTTTTATATCTCCAAATACTTCAAAAGCTTCAGATCCAACTCCCCTTCATTTCATAGTCTCTTTATTTCTCCAAGTTCCTACTTTGATTTGAGACACTTGTCATGGTTAAAAATTAATGAATGAGAGATATAATTAAATAAATTAAAATACTAATCATGATTAAAGTATTTAATTTCTTCTTTTATCTATTTTCAAATAATATCTTTTGTTTAATTTAACGGTGAACTTGCTATAATTCTACTACTCTTTTCCTCTATTTTTGCTTATTACTGCTCTTATTCTTTGCTTTTTGAGATGTTACTTTATAAACTATAACATGCTGTTTTATTCACCACCAAAGGATGTGGTGCAGTGGATGGGACTGTTCTTCCCTTAATCAGAGGTCTCGAGTTCGAGCCTTGGGTATGAAAAAAACCTTGGTAGGGAGCGCTTCCCCCCGAAAGGGGCCCTCTCTTTTTTTGTGTTAATTAGTTTTCCTTCTAAAAAATCTTCTTGTATTCTCATTAAAAAAATAAAAAAATATTAGGAGTAAATTCCAACATTTGGCAATAAAAATTAAAGAACGGTACAAATCCATTTTGAGGCTCAACTTGAGTTGCCATTTCTCTGTTATTTTGTATTTTCCTCAAAATCGATTTGTACCGTTCTTTAATTTTTATTGTCAAATGTTGGAGTTTACTTCTAATATTTTTTTTATTTTTTTTAATGAGAATGTAAGAAGACTTTGTGGAAGTGAAAAATAATTAACTCATGGAAAGAAAACTACTACAAGAAAGTGAATGTTAGATAATGTGTTGTTATAATTATGGAATTGTAAAATATACTATTTGGGAATGAATAAAGAATATCTTAAACAAGATTTAAGAGGGATTTCATAATATAAGATGTGATTTCATATATTTGCATCTTCTTATCTTTTACCTGAGTTAGTAAGTATCATATTTGGCGTGATAATTGATTCACCTGTTCAAAATAAAAAATAAAAAAATTGATTCACCTGTTGATGGTATTAAAAATTAATTGGAGTTAGCTAGGTTTGACAAACATTTAGAATGTTAGAGGAAGAAGACAATTTTCTAGTTTTGGTTTCAAGAATTGTCAAGTTGTAATGTTTCAAACAATAATCATTGATAAGATAAGTTAACTAATTTCTGCCTTTAACATATCCCTCAAACTGCCAAACTTTACTGTTCCATGTTCATTGCTTTACTTAACTGAAGATTGAATTCATCAGCAGCCATCAGTACAGTGAAGCTAAGAGAATTTTCTGTTCAGCATCAATCTTGTTCTGGGATATTAACCGGGTCGGATATTGATATCGGGTTCATTTGAACATTTTTACGCAGAGCATAAATTTATTACGAAAATAATAGTATATATTAACTCATAACTTTAAAAATATAATTGGTTCAATGCTAATATCTCAAAATATTGAACCCAGAGATTTAAATCCCGGATCCACCTCTGCACAACTTAGTGTACAAAGTATCCCGCGTTCATGCAAGGTTCGGGGAAGAGCCGCAACCTAAAAGGTGTGATATAGACAGCCTAGCTACACTGATGCAAGCATAAGTGATTGATTCCACGGCTCGCACATACGACTTATAGGTCATACAGAATATATTGATCACAAAAAGTTAAAATTCCAGCACTCTGCAGCATGTTCTTGAGAAATAGTTAACCAGTAAAAGGACAAGGACATCCCACAAAAGCTACTGGAAAATCAATTCTGATACCAATGAAAAAGACTTTCAACCCCAAACCTCAATATGTCCATTAGATAATAATATGAAAGCTGCAGCTTTAGTTTCCAGCAAATGTCATGAACCAAATAGAAAGATTTCGTGGCCCCTTTTATTTTCTTGGACAGATCCTCTCTCACGAATTAACAACAATTGACTGATGTGAAAGTGGAATATTGCCTTGATGGTAATAGTTGTGAAAGGTCAGTTTTAAGAGGAAAAATCCAAGAAAAATTTGTAAATGTCAGTTAGTTAAAGTGGCAATCTAAATGATAGCTGCAAAGGCTGTGACTTCTTTTCATTTTTGGTGGAAGTGAGTACTGCATGCTTTCAAGAAACTTTCTTTTAAAGATTCTCATGTTTGTCCTCTGATTTTCATCTCCCAAATTGACGTTTCTGTCAGTTTCATTTTTTTTTCTCGTTAAAAAAGCATGAGTTAGTTGAATTCTAATTTGTATAGTAAGAATTTTATTGTCAAATATCAACGAGATCAGAAAATGTATTTAGGAAGAAACTAGAATTTGGGTATCATTCATTTATCGGGAAATCTCAAGAAATATAGTTTGTCAGTATAATATATGTGTGGGTCATAGAAATATGTAGTAGTAGTAGTAGTAGTATTTTATGAAATTTCTATCTGTCTTCTTGTTACAACTGATATGTTCCTTTTCATTGATGGCAGACCACCTTAATTGATTATTAGGATCAATTTCTTTGTTTTTTTACCTTCTGCATTATGGTTTATGCTAAAAGCAATACACAAGATGACAGAAACTTGGGAAAACACTGTATCCTATATATTAGGTTAAGTTCCCTTTTTGTCTTCTTTGCTTGCAATAAGTGAGGTCTTGTATTTGACATAAATCCACCTTCATTCATTTTATGCAACTAGTTGTATACTTGCAAGTTTATTGATTTCTTTTCACTGTTCTTGACCGAAGGTCCATCGGAAACAATTTTTCTAATATTAATTCCAACGTCGTACATATTACCCTCTCAGACTCCACTTATGAAATTCCACTGAATTTTTTGTTGTTGTTGGTGTATACTTGCAAGCTTATACGCAATATAAGTAGTATCGGTGGAAGTTTCTCACACAATATAATTGACTTGAATTTGATTTTCACTACTTCATGGTTGAAGTCGAAAAAAAAGTATTTGAAGTTGGAAGTTATATTTGGAAGTTGAAGTTGCCATGAAGTTAAGTTTGACGAAATTTCTACAGACCACTTTTCAACCTATACTCATGAAGTTTATCCATTTCTGATGAATGAGCCTAGCTAATCCATTTTTTGATATCCATTTGCACTATGAACTTTGGCTTTTCTATTAAACAAAAAACAATTGGATGAGGCAATGAAGTTATAATCATTTCCTATCCATTTGCTCTATGATCTTCCTCCATATTATATTTAATCATGAGAGTCATGTGACTTCCCCTACCCACTCGATCCTCTCACTCTTCCCCAAAAGAAAAAAGAACACCAAAATCATATACTGCTGGATGCCATTATATATGTATCTTTGGCCCCATAAAAGATCAATGCATATGTGTTAATATCTATGTTGCTCGGACTCTCCGAAAATGTCACTGAGTGTGTGTCGGATCCTCCAAATATAGTGTATTTTTGGAGGATCCGACACGGGTGCGGCAACATTTTGAAAAATTCGTGCAACATAGGTTACATTATATGTCCTTTCTGATCATGTCTGTAAAGGACTACTTGAGGAGTGTGCTTTCCAAGGTAGGAGCGTCAAAATTTACAGAAATAAATACAATAAGAAGCCACTGGGTTCAACACATAATATATATTTACCTAATAAAACAAATTATCCATTGGAACAATATGATTTCCGGGTGTCAATTGACAACCCTTGGAGCCATGTGGCTCTGCCACTGCTCACGCGGTATTTGGTACTTGTTTTGGTGCCTGATTAATCTGGACGCACGTGAAAGTCTCACTTTGGACCGTCAAGCGTCCCTTATCAAAGACGACTCTATTCCTAAAACTCGAATTCAAGACTTTTGATTAAACATGAACGAATACTTACTAACTCACCACAACCCTTTGATGGTAAGCGGAGGCCCTTACTACTTTTGATGAAGCAAAGAAATTAAGAAGGTTAAGCAGATGACGTGTCATTACTAGTGAAGGTATTTGTTTCATTAAAGCAATAGATACTCGAGGTGAGGAATGAGGTCCATGAGATAATAAATTCCTAGTGCCCCCACTTTGTGATTAAAAATAAAATTAAGCAAAAGGCTACAACTAATGCCTACAACTGCTAATTAATTAATTAATTCCTTTCTTCTTCTCCTTGAGTGCAGCTTAATCACCAATAAGATTAAAAAGCTTTAACATAAAATTCCACTTTCCCTTATTCTTTCCTTTAAAATAGCCAACAGTGGATATGCTTACCCACTGTGTCAAATCTTATTATAATGCAAATTTTAATGGCACCCAAAGTTTAGTTCTTGGTCTTAATCATCATGTTGTCATTAATCTTATGTAATTGTATGATTCTAAATGATTGGTTTACCCCTGCTGAAATTTGGACTTTTCTTGAAATTTGAAATGTGGAAAGGGTCATTGCCACTCCTTTAATTGTCGGTCAAGAGGGAAGATATATTGTGATAAATCATGGCCTAGTTGCTAGAAATTTGTTGTATTTCAAAGTCTATTAGTGACTATGATCATGCTTAAAGTAATTGGTTTAAATCAAATTGCTCACTTCCAATGTTTTTTTTATGTTACCTCTTGACGTTAATTCTTGTTCAGAATGACATCACAGTATTTTGTGCTTATCTGAACAGAGGGTCTATCGAAAAAGCCTCTCGCCTTACAGTTCGGTAGCCATCTTATGCCAAGGGCAATCAAGCGCACACCCTTCGCCAAAAATTATACTACATATATAAGCTAAATACTAATTTATATGATTATATATTGTATTTTGAACACCCTTAACACAGTTGAGTGAGGCAGTCCAGCAATTCAGGATGTTTAAAGTGACGTACTGTTCATGGGTCCAAAGTTCTGCCTATTTCATTTGCCAAAACTAAACGAAGACTACCATGTGTGGTCTATTTAATTCTTTTTCAATCTAAATTTTTTTCTAAAAAACTAACTCTTAAAATTTAAAATTTGTGTAGAAATAAACAACTAATCTTAAAAGTAATTTTTGACTAAAAGTTATTTCTTAAATAACTTTTATAGTTTAAAAATCAAGCTCTACAAAAATTTCTTTAACAAAAGCTCTCTACAAACTACAAGTCCTCTCGACTCTCTCTTTCCTTTGGTTTTATGCTTATTTTTATTAGTAAAATTTCTAATGTTGTCTTTTTATTTTTTTATTTTGATTTATAAAATTATAGTTCTATTAAAAATCTTTTGTTTATTGTTTAGCTTAATATTGCGTTGTTTGATTTAAAAAATTTGGTATACCATTCATGGACAATAAAAATTATTGACTTGTTTAAGTTTGACATCCTTGGTAGAATCTGACTACATTACTGTTGACCCGCACAAAATAGGAGTAAGGTTTGCATATATACTATCCTCCCCAGATCCCCGACTACTCGTAGGAATATACCGAATATATTATTGTTTGTATTGTAATGACATCATTATATTGTAATTGGAGGGCTTTCCTGAGATAATTAGTATACGTAGAAAGACTTTTAACATACATGGAGAAGGTACATTTTATGTGCAGATTTCTAGCAAATGAAGATCACAAATATAAAAAAACTTCGTTAATCTGTGAAGATGCTCTCAATGTCTTTAATTTAAGATCAAAAGAGTTTATATATTGTCGCATCTAGAAGATTAATGGGATATTGTTTCCGAAATATAAAAAGTTAGGAAAATTCAGTAGAATTTATTCTAAATTTTCAGACTAGTAAAAAGAATCCAACGTAGGAGATGACAAGGATAAAAGGTTAACATAATCTTGTATCGACTTGTGATTCGTTGATACTAAGCTTTTTGTAATAAAGAAACTTTAAATTATGGAAATCTATTACTCAATTGTGTGACTAGTACAGTTGTTGGATTTTATTCTCGAAAAAAGGAAGTGCCTTTTGACTCTTTTTCCAGCATTAAGAAAGAAGATGAAAGTGATAGAACAAAGAGGAATGTACAGCATGAGATAAGCCAATTAAGGTGTTAAGGTTTTCCGACTGGTTAATTTCAGCTTGTCCGTTAACGTAGAATCTTGAACCAATTTTACCTCAATATTTACTAATGAATCTATGTTATATAAACAAACAATGTAACTTGATAACTTGAAATAAATGATAACCAATATAATAAATTAAATAATATTAATAATTGTATAAAATTTATTTACGTGAATACAACTTCAATTTTTTACAATCCGTTTATCTACTTGTCCCATAAATGAAAAATAAAGCAGAAAAAAGATAAGAAGCCTAAGTGTGACGCCCATGACGGAGGATGGGCCAACGAGGTCAGGCTAAAGGGGAGGAGTGTGACAGACTTCCTAGGTTGGCAAGCCTACGAAGAAGAGATGCACACGACAGCTTAGGTGAATCCCACAATAGAAAGGAAAGTGGAGAGTTTTATAAGGCATATCACAAGTTCACATAGTATGCGCGCTTTTGAGCTTGATGATGACAATAACCCAAGGGATAAACCATGAGGTCTATTAGATCAAAACGGACAATACGTGCCATGTGCTTGGACTGTGATAGACTTCTAGGTTGGCAAGCCTATGAAGAAGAGATGTGATAGGTTATACATCCTGTTATGTTTTGATGATCTAACAAACTTAATGTCAAGAACCAGATAAGGAAACCTGTTCCACATCCTCAAGCACTCAAGAACAACAAGTCTCAAGTCAGGGACATGTTTTAACAATTCGGAGTCAAAGAAAAAAAAAGAGGGAACATATGGACATCAGTTCCCTTGCTGACTGTACCAGTCAGCCCTCACAGCTGTAAAGTCGCTGCCACTGTTTCTCTGCACACATGCAACAGTTCAAACAGTGCAGCAGTCACTTTATGGGGAATGCCCTTGTACCAAACATGCTTGCATCATTCAAGTGATGTCACTTATGTAATATTAACATGAAGCAAAGGAAAAACATGGCACTTGCACATCCCAAAATTCATCAAGCATTCTCTCAAGTGTGTGTTGATCTGGTAAGTGACTTCCAAGGGCATCAAGAACAAAGAACAACATAACGAAGGACCAGTTTCCTATATCGAGTCATTATATGTCCTTAGTTATGTTGCACCTTTGTTAAAATATTTCGTTTGTAATTCCTACTAAGCTTAGTTAGAAGCATTGTGTAGGAAATCTGTTGTAAAACCATAAACCTAGTGTGTCTTGGCTAGAATTAGTCGAGTTGTAAGCTTTGCAATAGAGTATTACAAAGGGACTTGTGATAGAGCATCATAAGTTAGTGAGGGATTAAGAGGTTAATTCCTAGGTTACAATAGTTTGTATTCTGAAAGTTTGCTCAGTGGTGAAGTTAAAATCCTACAAGGGTAGGTCGTGGTTTTTAATCCCGTGAGCTGGGAGTTTTTCGCGTAAAACTCTATTGTGACACTTACTTACTGTTGTGTGTGTGCGTTCAGTGGGAACTAATAGAGAACCTGGTTCTCTATATAGTTTGGTGGACCCTCAGTTCCTATCGATTGGTATCAGAGCAGGTTCTTTTTCTTAGGCTAACACCTGGAAAGGATCCTCATGGCTGCTCCACCAAACTTTGAAGAAGGTCAATCTACCTACAGACAACCAAGATTCAACGGCCAATACTATGGATGTTGGAAGACAAGGATGCATGACTTTATCATGACTAAAGATTAAGAGCTCTGAGATGTTATTTGCGATGGACCCTTCGTTCCTACGAAGACCATTGGTGACACAACAATGACACCAAAACAAGATAGGAATACAACGATGCTGACCGCAAGGCTATAGAGAAGAAATTTCGAGCAAAAAAAAATCCTCGTCTGTGGTATTGGACCAGATGAATAAACAGGATTTTAGCATGTCAATCTGCTAAGGAGATCTGGGAAGATCTCCAAACAGCCCATGAACGGACAACTCAAGTCAAGTAGTCGAATATTGATATACTAACCATAGAGTATGAGCTCTTCAAGATGAATGATGATGAGTCCATTCAAAATATGCACACTCGCTTCACCTTTATCATCAATGAGCTTCACTCTCTAAGAGAAATCATTCCCAGGAACAAACTTGTCAGTAAAATACTTAGTGTATTACCCGATTCCTGGGAAAGCAAAGTAAATGCTATCATAGAGGCAAAGGATCTGCAGAAGCTGACCAATTGATGAACTTATTGGCAATATGAAAACTTATGAAATGAAGAAGAAGAAGGATAATGAGAGAAGAAAGCCAAAAATGGAGAAGAACCTGGTCATCAAGACAAACAACAATGACTCGGGTGGTGAGGATGGTGATATACTTACCTGACAAAGAGATTTGAGAAAATAGTTCGTAGAAATTGAGGTATTCCAAAAAGGGGCAGCTCCAGCAAGCCAAGAGGCTATGACCTATGTCATAAGTGTGGGAAGCCAGGACATTTCATCAAGGATTACCCTATCCTCAAGCAAGATCAGCACAAACACAACACATACAAAGCAGCCAAGAGGAACCCGGTTCCAAACAAACGATTCAAGAGGAAAGATGCCGCTAACAACTTTGTGAAATAAGCTCTTGCTGCATGGGGAGACTCTTCCAGCGAACCTGGAGGGGATGATGAACAAGGTGACAACTCCATGATGGCAGTAGAAAGTGAAGCAGCTGTATATGACTCTATCTTTGCCCTGATGGCAAAATCTGACGATGATGATGATGATGAGGTAAACTTTCTTGATGTTCAAATAAATCTGAAGTCTTACTCCCCGAAAAAACTTATGTCTTCGGCAAATTTTTTAATTGATGCTTATCATAGTCTTATAAATAATAAAAACGCATTTGATGTGGAGCTAGGAGAAGTAGAACAGGAGAGAGATGATCTAGTAGTTGTTGTGGTCGATCTAAAAGAAACCATTGAGAGTTTGAAAAAAAGAAAAAAATGCTTTAACTGAAAAAATTGCAAACATAGAACATGAAAGAGATGATCTAGTGGTTGATCTAAAAGAGACCATTGAGTGTGTTAAAAAGGAGAAAGAAGCTCTAACTGAAAAGATTGCTAACATAGAGCATGAGAGAGATGACTTATTAGTAGCAGTGTTGGACCTAATAGGAAACAATTGAGGAACTAAAAGGAGAAGGTAGGCATGAGATCATTCGGAAGGGAAAGGAAGTTGCAAATGAGGTATATCTTAGGTTTGAAGAGGAGCTAAAATAAGTGAAATCTAGTCTGTGTGCTGAACTTGAGAGAAACAAACAACTTCAGGAAGATCTAGGAAGAGTTAAGAGTGACCTAGAAAAATCACTTATGTGGACTTGGTCCTCTGATGCTATCACTGCCATGTATACGATCAATGGGGGAAACAGGCAGGGAATCGGGTTCCAAAGGGAAAAAGACTCCTTACAACCCTCATAGCAAGTACGTTCCTGTCTTGATAAACTGGCTCTGCACTCATTGTGGTAACACTGGGCATTTCAAAGAAACCTGTAAGGCCAAATTTCAGTCTCTGCAGAAAAACAAAGTTTTTGCTAAAAAGGTACTACTGCTAAAGAACCTGGTCCCTCATATAAAAAATGTGTGATGCCTGCTTGGACCAAAAGAACCCTGATTCACCCCTTTACTCACTACAAGGGACCCAAACTTGTTTGGGTTCCTAAGTCTAACCCTTGATTTCCTTGTGCAGGGAGCAGTGAAAGGGAGCAGCCAACAATGGTAAATGGATAGTGGCTGCCCGAAGCACATGACTGGAAGTACAAATGATTTCCTTTCACTCAAGGCCCTGCAAAGAGGGAATGTGTCCTTTGGAAATGGGCAAGAAGGGATACATTCTGGGAGTTGGAAGGATTGGGAAATCTCTCACTCACTCAATTGAAAATGTATACTATGTGAACGGGTTGAAGTACAGCTTGCTGAGTGTTTCCCAAATTTGTGACAAGGGAAACAAAGTGGAATTTGTGTCAAAAATATGCACGGTCACCAATCTTGTGACTGGTGAAGTGGTTCTGGTGGATAAAAGATATAAATATATTTATGTTGCTAATTTGAGTCCTTGCAAAATGGGGATCTCAGCTGTCTGAGTGCTGTTGATGATGATGTTGAACTATGGCACAGAAGACTAGGTCATGCAAGTTTTACGTTGTTGAACAAATTGGTCAAGAAGGGCCTGGTTCATGGACTACCCAAGTCAAACTTCAAGGATCACAAGGTATGTGATGCATGTGTAAAAGGAAAGCAAATCAGATCCTCTTTCAAGCCCAAAAAGGAAGATTAGTACCTCAAGGCCACTTGATCTCCTCCAAATGGATCTATGTGGACCTATGAGGGTGCCAAGTAGAGGAGGAAAGAAGTACATCTTTGTTATAGTGGACGACTATTCTATATTCACCTAGACTCTATTTCTCAGAACTAAGGATGAAACTTTTCAAGTATTTGCTGTATTTGTGAAGAAGATACATGTGAAGATGAGCCATAATGTAGTATGTATAAGGTTTGATCACGACATAGAATTTGACAATGCCAAATTCGACGAATTATGTGCTGAAAATGGCATTATTCACAATTTTTCAGCTCAAGAACACCTTAACAAAATGATATTGTAGAGAAAAAGAATAGGACTCTTGAAGACATGGAAAGAACAATGTTGATTGACAGTGGCATTGCAAAAAGTTTCTGGGCAGAAGCAGTCAACACTGCATGCTACTTGGTGAATATGTGCATGATCAGGTCTCTTCTGAACAAAACTCCATATGAACTGCTGAATGGGAGGAAGCCCAAGCCGACACATTTAAGGACATTTGGCTGCAAATGTTTCGTCCTCAACAATGGCAAGGAAGCACTTGGAAAATTCAATGTCAAAAGTGATGAAGGAATCTTTTTGGGTTATTTATCACAAAGCAAAGCCTACAAAGTTTACAACAAAGAACTCAATGTATTGAGGAAAGTATACATGTGATCTTTGATGAATCTCGCCACCCATGTGGGAAAGATTCACATGATAAGATTGATCAAGACGGAGAACAGTCAACTGTCCCTGGTGAAGTCATTGACATGGCAAATGGAAAGGCTGACATGATGAGTCACGTTAAGGAATGAATGATGATGATACAACCATATCTCCAACTGATGGGGAGGAACCTGGTTCCTCAATCACAACAACTAAAGTTGAGAACAAAGTTATCGAGGCTGTTTAAGGCACCCCACATGCTGAGCTGAGAAGCGGAACTCACGAAAACCAAGGATCGCATCCAGAAATACCTGGACCTTCTCACAATGAGATTTAGGTGTCTAAATTGGAAGCACAAAAGTTCACACCCTCTTAAAAATGTGATCACTCCTCTTGACTCATAGATTCAAACCAGATCAAAGTCAAGAAACTCGCTTGCCTTTTCAGACTTTCTCTCTCAAATTGATCCCAAAAATATCAAGGAAGCATTTAAATATGCTGACTGTATTACGGCTATGCAAGAAGAACTCCATCAATTTGAGAGGAACAGTGCATGGCACCTGGTTCCATGACCTGCTAACAGAACTGTTATAGGAACCAGGTGGGTATTTAGAAACAAATTTGATGAGTTTGGAAATACAACAAGGAACAAGGCAATGCTAGTAGTTCAAGACTATAATCAGGAAGAAAGGATCGAATATGATGAAACTTTTGCTCCAGTTGCTCGAATGGAGGCCATTAGAATCCTCATAGCATTTTCATCTCATATGGAATTCAAATTGTCTTAAATGGATGTCAAAAGTGCATTTCTGAATGGTTTTCTAAAAGAAGAAGTTTTCGCCAAGCAACCACCTGGATTTGGGTATTATGAGCATCTTGAGCATGTTTTTAAACTTGACAAGACATTATATGGCTAAAATAAGCTCCTCGTGCTTGGTATGAAAGGTTGTCCAATTTCTTCTAGAAAATGGCTTTACAAGAGGAAAACTTGACAACACCTTATTTTTGAAAAAACAAGGGAGGAACCTGCTGATTGTGCAAGTCTATGTCGATGACATCATCTTCGGAGCAATAAATGTTTCTCCGTGTGAGGAATTTACAAAGCTCATGGGAAGTGAGTTTGAAATGAGCATGATGGAGGAATAGAATTTCTTCTTGGGTTTACAAGTCAAGCAAACTCCTAAGGGGACAATGATAAGTCAGAAGAAGTACATCAAAGAACTTCTGAAGAGATTTAAAATGGAAGGCTCAAAATCATTGATACTCCCATTGCCACTGCCACTCGTCTAGACATGGATGAACCTGGTTCTCCTATGATGAGACCATGTATAGAGGTATCATCAGGTCACTCCTGTATCTCACAGTACCCAAACCAGATATTGTTTTCAGTGTGGGACTTTGTGCCAGGTTTCAATCTAATCCAAAGGGATCTCATCTGAAGGCTGCCAAGAGAATCCTGAGGTATCTCAAAGGAACGCAGGACCTGGTTCTCTACTATCACTCAGGATACAATTTTGATTTAATTGGGTATGCTGATGCTGATTATGCTGGTTATCGGGTGGATAGGAAAATCACTTCTGGCATGGCACATTCTCTGGGTTCATATATAATCTAATGGGATACAAGAAAAAAAATACTTAGTGGCTCTTTCAACTACAGAAGCTAAATATATGGCGACTGCCTCTTGTTGTGCTCAATTGCTGTGGATCAAGCAACAACCGGAAGATTTTGGCTTGTTTTCTGATTGTGTGCCCTTACTATGTGACAACACCAGTGCTCTCAACATGGCCAAGAATCCAGTTCAACATAATAGAACAAAGCACATTGTGTGCGACATCACTTCCTCAGAGACAATGCTGAAAAAGGGCTCATCTGCATGAAATTTTGAAGCACAGAAGATCGAATTGCAGATATATTCACCAAAGCACTGAGCAGAGAGCACTTTGAAAAAAACCGCTTGGTACTAGGGTTGATAAAATCAAGCTAAGGACCTGGCCATTTGATGATTGACTATGAAAGAAATGAACAGGTAAAATGGCTAAAAAGTGTTTTCTAGCAAAGTCTAACTCATCTCTATACGTTGCAGGTAGACACACATGACGACTACAGAGCAAAAAAGTAGCTAATGGTATCGCACTTTTGTCAAAGGATGAAGTTCACATTTACAAAATCTGTTAGGGAACCTGGATCCCTTGACACGGGTTAGTAGTTCCTCTGTACTCTCATCCATAGCTTTTTAATGGCTAAAATGGTGCCATGTCATTAAAATACTAGTTTCTCTCTTTTCTTTATGTTTGAACCAAAGCGTCCTACTTGTCATGAAACAGTCCATCTACCTAAAATTGATACTCGTTCCTAACCAATCCCTCACTCATTTTATATAAATCCGCACACGCTCACTTTCATAACTATTCACATCACAAGCTACAAATCCCCCTTTTCTTCAAACCAAACACTCTATTGTTCCATCAATTCTCACTACACTCCACCATGTCTGAAAATTTGGAAACCAATAATGTTCCAAGCATCGTCTCCACTGCGTCTTCATCTATTGAAGCAGCAATGCTAGAGCCTACGATCCTTACACCACCCAGTCCAAATCCTAAGCTAGAGTCACAACCACCCACTGTTTCCTCTCCAACCCAGTCGACTACTGGTTCTCATCGGAGTCGTAAAACCTCGACTCCCAAGAAGTTTGTGACTACAACCTCTCTTTCTGCCTCACCGAAAAAAATAGTCAAAGAAGATACAGTTGAGGGAGAAGAAAACTAGGAATTTTTGAGTCTGCTTATGGAAGAAAGTTCTTAGATACGACAAGGCGTGGGTCATAATAGTGATGAATCAGCAAAGGCTACCCCAGGCCTTGATTTGAATGTTACCAATTTCACAGGTAATGCTCTTCCTATGTCTTCTGAGTTTTCTTTGGGTTTGCAAGAACAAAAAGCTATCGAAAATATGTTGTCAATAGCTGATGAGGGAAGTCTGGTTGGTGACTAAGAGGGTGTGTCTGAACCTCATGAGTCTCAGGGGGAAGATGATAGTATACAGGTAAATGATATGGAACTGGCGCCTGTCGAAACTTTGGCACCTGACAGTACTATTTGGGAACAAACTGAGGGACCTGATCCCTCAGCCCAAGAGGAGCCCTTTGCTCCTACTTGGGAAGAAACGCCATGATCCTCAAAATAACCCCAGGTCATACTGATCCCGCGCCCTCTCCTCACTTTTATGTTGAACCATTGACCATTATTCCTCCAGCGATGAGATCATTGTCTGAGGAAGAGAATGAGGGTAATGAGGAAGACTATGACAATGTGGATCTTGCAAGCTTTATTTGTGCTAGGAAGGTACCTCCCAAAGTGCCTACACCCAAAAGGCCTACTACTAGGCTGCAAAAGAATGAGGCTTTTGAATCAGTTCTGAAGAAAAACAAAGAAGAGAAGAAGATGAGATTGGTGAAAGGTGGAAAGCCCGTGAATGAAAAAGAAGTGTCTCCAGCACTTGTTGTTCACATTGGTGATGAAGTGAATGAGGAACCCGATTCCTTAGTTCGTAAGCCCTCCAAAAAACCTACAGTTACAAAACCCACAAATGAGTCATCTGTGAGTGTAATGGATGTTAGCAACATTGAGGTGGATAAGTTTGGTAAGAAAGTGGCTGAAGAGTCTGTAGAACAAGTGTTTGAGAAGGTGTCTGGGGGGTCAGTGTCTGAGAAATCTGCTGAGAAAGGAAAAAGTGTGAGAAAATCAGTAAAAAGGAAGACTTGTGCCAGTGAGGAACCTGGTTCCTCCAAGAAGGCCAAGGTTGGTGCAACCAAAGATGCTGGAAGGGAAAATCTGAGAAATCAGAAGGTGCCGTGGGGCAGAATATTTTCCCCTGATATTCTTGAAATGACAGGAATGCGCCAACTAGTGGAGATCTGTGAATTTCAACAGTGGACTCATTTGTTCATAAATGAAAGTCCTAAAGTATATGAGGCATAGGTGCACAGTTTTTATGCTGACTTTTTCACAGTAGAGCATGATAATATTTGCATAAAGTGAATGTTGTTGACTTTGTGATGGATGAGGTTGTATTGGGAACCATTTTGGGAGTGCCTACTGTTAGCATATCCTCCATTGAAGGAACCTGCTCTCCAAATTTCCAAAATGTTATCTTGAAAGATAATGTAGTGCAGCAAGAGAACGGGTACACAAGAAGGCCCTCCTTCCAGTGTACCAACTGATGCTCGAAATGGTAAACAAAGTCTTGCGCCAACACGCAGAAAGACGTTCCATTACGTCAAGAGCAGACTTGTTTCTAATGGAAGCACTAGATGCCTTCACTACTATAAACCTGCCCGGTCTCATGATAAAGCATATATAGAGGGTGGCAGATTTTAAAGATGGTAATCATGGGTTGCCTTATGGGTTCCTACTCACCAAAGTAATTGAATTCTTCAAAGTCCCTCTAGGAAAGGCTAGAGTGGGTACTTGCAAGCAAACATTCTCCAAGAAACCTTAGAAGAGTGTGAGTGCATCGAAAAGAGGGGAGAGGTTGGCAGCACTTCTACTATCTCTCAACTGATAGAAGCTCAGAGCATTGCCATAGAAGAGATAAGGAAGCTGAAGGGAAGGAATGCCATTCTCAAAGGTCAGCTCAGTCAGGTCCGGGAGGCACCAGGTTCCAGCAGCTCACAAGGTACAAAGGTTGGCCGTTTGACCAAGGAAAATGCTGATCTCCGAAAACAGGTTGAGGACCTGAAGGGGAGGTTGCTAAATGAGCACGTGTCAGTAAATGCTGGAATGGACATCCTCCTTAGAACCCTTGCTTCATCCTCTGCCTCCACTGCTCCCCCTTCCAGTGCTCCTTAAAGAAGTCGTTCCCTTCCCATCGTCAAGTTCAAAGTGTTTGTCCTCTATTTTGGTGTAAGGCCCCGTGAAAATTTGTATTCAAAACCTAGTAGCTCGTACTGATCAAAGCATTTAAAAATCAAAAAAATCAAAGTTTTCCAGAAAAGTGCTATTATGCGGTCCAGAATGCGGTCGCAAATCAAGTATGTGGACCGCATTTCTATCGCAAAGTGAGTCAGTGTGTTAGTCAAATTTGAGGTCAAAATGCGGTCCATTATGCGATCACATAACTGATATGCGAACCGCATAGTCGTCGCATAATCATCTTGAAATTTTGTAAAGGGCAGTTATGCGGTGCATTATGCGACCGCAGATCGGGTATGCAGACTGCATTTCTGCCGCAAACCCAGACAGAAGGATCAGATTCTTGGAGCACTTTTGCGGTCCATTCTGCGGGCCGCATTTCTTCTTTGCGATCGCAAATACGATCGCATACCTGACAAGGGGCTCCTATTTTTCTAAATTTTAAACCCGAACCCTTCTTCAATAAAACACCCCAACCCCTCATTTTAACATATTTTCTGAACAAACTAGAGAGAGGGAAAAGAGAGTTCTTGAGAGAGAAAGTCCTACCTTCATCAATTTGATTCTTCAAAGTCACCCGGGCCGGGAAATTTCAAGCAATTGTCTTCATCTCCATTCTTGCAGGTAAGATACCCAGCCCTTTTTCATTGGTTTTCAGATTTAAACAAAAAGGGGATTCTCATGCATTGATTCTCGAAAATAAAAGTTGAAAACATTCATGCATGTTCTCTAATACCTACAATATAGTAAAAAGAATTGGGTAGGAGTATAGACTTGCAAAAGGAGCGGTTGATAACCTAAATAAGTTCGGGTAGTAATTGTGAACTTCAATTCTAAGATATATGTGTTAACTTGTGAACTAGATTGACGGTGCTAGGCAGTTGGTGAATTGAAAGTAGGAATTAAAAAGGAAATTCGACTCCAGATATGTATGGCTAACTTTAACCTTTGTAAAGTCATCCTGTTTGGTGCATGAGTATTTGGTATGTGTTACCTATGTGGACCATTTGTGAATTCTTGTGATTAATATGCCTTGAACGTTGTTGGTTTAGTCTCCCGATATAATGGTGTAAGTAAATGGCAACAAACCAAGTGTGTGTGTGTGTGAATGTGCATTTGTGGTAAAAGCTGTGTAACAAATGATGGAAAGAAATCGTAATTGATGCAACTGAAACAACTGTGGTAATATCATATGTGATTTGTCGTGGGCAATTATCGTTGTAACTTAAATTGTATGCGAGTTGTTGTATATGATGGAAATGGTATTGATGGTTATGAAAATTCTTTGTGAATTGCTGTTATTGTTGTGTGAATTGAGATTGTTTTGGTGGGATCGGGTTGCGCGCCGCAACACGAATTAATAAGGTGTGAGTTGTGGTGATAAGGGTGGCCGAGGTAATAAGGGTGGAAAAGTGATCGAAATCACTATTGAAATGAACATATGTGAAAGTTGTGAAATCACTTATGTGATGAAATGATGTTGAAAGGGGAAAATGAGAGATTGTGAAACTTGTTTGACTTTGGTTGTTCCTTTCATGTGCATTTGATCGTTGATTCTATTACCGTTCGTTACTTGTGTATTGTTTGATTTTACTAGGGGTAATGTTTGTTCATACATACTAGTACAATTCAAATGTACTGACGTCCCTTTTGTTGGGGGTGCTACATTCGTGTTATGATTGTAGGTGGATCTATAGCAGGTACTCCAGCCCACCGACAGTAGCACTCCCTCACTTCCCGTCAGCTGAATTAGTGAGCCCCTTTCCTCTCGGGGCCCTGCGTGGCTCATGCCGCTTTTCTTCCCGGAGTCTTATTTTTGGTATTTGTGTAAGGTATAGCCGGAGCCTTGTTACCGGCAAGTATTGTAAAACTCTTTTGTATCCTTAGAGGCTCCGTAGACAGGAAACGTGGGCTATGTACATATGTATTTTGTATTTGGGCAGTATAACTTGTAAACCACGCTAAGTAACCATGTATGTTATGTGTATTTCGTAAAAAGGTGTTTAAAATATAAATGGCCATTTCCTTTGATTAATGAGTAGTAAAAACACGGGGTAACGCGTGGGATAGGAAAGGCACCCAGGTCCGCTTGACTGGGGCTACCCGGTCGAGTGCCGGTCATGTCCCTCGGTATATATATATATATATATATATATATATATATATATATATATATATATATATATATATATATATACTTTCAAAATAGCACATATGCAGTTATAAGCATGCGTAAACATTTTTATAATTTTTCTATAATTTTAAAAGCNCACACCTGCATGAGGCTAATTCCTGCCTCCCTATCTGCATGAGGCTAATCCTTGCCTCTCCATTTGCATGAGGCTAATCCCTGCCTCCCTAATTTCATAAGGCTAATCCTTGCCTTCCCATCTTGCATGAGGCTAATCCTTGCCTCCCCTTTTGCATGAGGCTAATCCTTGCCTCTCCACTTGCATGAGGCTAAGCCCTACCTCCCTATTACTTTCATGAGGCTAATCCTTGCCTCCCTATCTGCATGGGACTAAACATTGTCCCTCCTAGCATAAATGTTGCTCTACTCCGGTACTATTTATTCGTTCTTCTATCAGGCTAAGCTCTGCCCTTCATCTCGCAAGACTAAGCCTTGTCTTGTCAACACCTTCTTATTGCATCTCATTGGCTGAAATATCGCCAACCTTTCCAAAGGCGTCATAGTCTAAAGGCATCATCCTCGTAGCCGGAAGACACCATGCCATTGCCTGAGGATCTCTCAAATTTGCATATCATTATTCAAAGGCATCATGGTTCGGAGGCACCATCTGCATGGCCCGAGAACACCATTTCATGGCCTGCGAATCCCTCACTAAACAATTCATGGCCCAGGACATCATGGTCCGAGGACGTCATCCTTAACCGTCCAAAGACAGCTCTCATGGTCCAAAGGGAATCTGCATCACGTTTAAATTTTCACACAAATACATGTTTGTAGCATCTCTTTATCTACAGGTGATGAGCAAGCAACCTCTATCCTAGCAGGAGCAGCCTCGCTCCGGTTCATTCGACTATCTCAAACTTAATCGTTCACCATAACCGCTCTTGCACCTCATGTTCGTTCTTGCAATGACTTCATCGGTATTTTTCGATGAATCCAGAACTACACATGGCTTGATTCCTATAAAACCATAGATATTTAGGCAACTCAAGACTGGAATCCGGCCTCTATCTTTCAAAACATCCCGTTCGATCAAAATTGGCCATCATTTCTTTACCCGAAAACTCTTTCATCCTTCCCGTTTAAAGAGGGGCAGCTGTTGATACCCAATTTTTCCCCATATACATATATATAAAATTATAAAAATGTAAGCATGCGTAAACATTTTTATAATTTTTCTATAATTTTAAAAGCTCCAAATCAATTTATTTCCTCTCTTTTATTTATAAAATATCCAATAATTATCCTTCAAATTACTTTTCTGATGATTTAGTCATCTAAATTCATTATTTATGCCAACATAGTATATAAATATTTTTAGTGCATTTTTTGTAATTATATTTATATTTTTAGGCAAATTGCACATCTTTGCAATAATAGCCCATACTAGTGCATAATTACATTGTTGATGCATAAAATGGTCTTTTATATTTTTAAATATTATAACTATTTTAAATCATTTTAGTACACAAAGATATTTTTAGAATTCATTTTATTATTTTTTATAAATTATTTAGTTATTAAAAAGGGTTATTTAAAATCTAGCCCTATTTTATTTCAATTCTGGCATATTTTTATTTCAATTTCAGCTCTATTTCAACCCAATTACCAGCCCAATCCCAATTAAATTACCCAGCCCAAACCCAGCTGCCCGGTCCGGCCCCAAAACCTTTTAATCTCGGCTGTTGATCATAGAGATCAACGGCCACAAACTACCCTTCCTAAAATAAACCAAACGACCCGCCCCCCCCAAACCCTTTCATTTCCACCATCCGCCGCCTTGAAACCCCTCTCTTCTCTCAAATGCTCTCAAACCTAACCCTAATCAAACCTCACTGACACTCACCTATGGCTATCTACGATGATTTCTCACCACCCCCCAGGCCTCTAATGGCCTCCCTCTCGTTAGTCTTTCCATCTCCAGGGTCCTCAAGGGACCAGGCTTAGTTGGCTCGCATCTATGGCCCCTTTCTCGCCTGTTTTAGGTTGTTCCAGTGTGATTCCGAGTAAGATCGTCCTACATCGGCTACGATCTATAGGTTTCTTCACCTCTGTGTTGTTCTCCTAAAAACCCTAATTTCTTTCTTCTGAACCTCTTAGATCTGTATAGATCTTAGATGATTTAAACTTGTTTCTTATGAGTTTTACAATAACCTTGAGATTCTTTACAGGAATCGTATGATTTTCAAGTGATTTTCATCTTTTTCTAAACTAGGGTTTCCGGAAATTTCTTTTACAAAATGTTTGATGATTTTTGAGTGGTTGATCTTCTGCTTCTCATGTGTTTCGAACTGATTTTGTAAGTTTGCTACAACCTTAACTCGCTTGTACTGAAAGCCCTAATTTTTCGACTCTTTTGTTTGGTTTCTGAGTTATTTGAGTACTGCCTTTATTCTTGCCTGGGCTCCTGTGATTTCCCTTTAGCCATTTGAATGTCTCGTGGTTTTCTTACCCTAATATGCTCTACTGAGATTCTTGGTTCAACTTTTCTACTGATCCTCCATGTCTATGTTCATCCTAACTATTATTTCTTGCTTTTTTTTAAGTTGTTTGTGATACTTGCTGACTCTTTCATGATTTTCTCTCTAACTGAGCCCTATTAGGGTTCTGACCTAATTTTTCAACTAAGTTTATTGTCTATTTATAGGAATTGATATATATTCTTTCTAGAAATCAGTATTACTTTGAAATTATGGCTAATTGAATACTCCGTTAAAGATTCGTATGCATAGACTTTATTTTGGTTCCTTGTTTACAACTTTAGTTAGTCGTCTCTGCCTTAATTGCTTGCCCATATAACTTTGGGATTCTTACTGATTCTTTATTTGGTATGATTTGGTCTTCTGCCTTAATTAAACCCCTGTTGTACCGTTTGGCTAATTGCCCTAATTAAAGGAGTATATTCCGAACCATTTATATGATTGGATTCTGATTGCCCTTAATTGCTGATTTCTGATTCTTTTACCTTATTGACTCTACCTTCGAACTGCTATATAAGCACTCTCCTATTCTCACTTCAAAACAAGAACATTAGTTCACAAAAGCACACTTACACTCTAAAAACTCTCTTTTCTTCTCTGCTACTTGTGATACTCACTGGTCTAGTCGGTTGAAAGCCAAGGCTAGATATTGGAACTGCATCTGCTTTATATTCTGCATTCTTTTCTTCAACTGGTATGTCTCTAGTTAAATTTTGAAATCCAAATCCTATGTGCTTCATTCATGCACTAGTTCATCAGCTACGAATTCAACCTGTCTTCCTGCTTACTTCTTTGCCTAGCATGTCTAAATTCTGTCTTGTTCATTGTATGATTAGCATGTCTATGATTCACTTAGTTATTTGATACCTAACCAGCCTGTTTGTGAGTATCTGTTTAATCCCTAAATTGTGTGATTATGTTGGGTTTTCTATATGTGACTCTTATGTGCCCCAATCCCTTTATCCCCATGTGAGATCTGTTTGTTGAGTGTTTCTGAATCTGAATGTTTTATTGATTATCTGCTATTTTCAAAAGAGTTTTGGTGCTCTTCTCAAACTATCTCTCACTACCAAACTATTGCATATTTCTGAAAACCTTTTTCACTCTCAAAGTCATCTTTGTACTATTTTCACAAACCTTTTCAAACTATGTCAAACACTCTCACTTTATCTTAGATTACTAGGTTTTGCCCATTTGATATGTGTACTGCCTTCAGACCTTGGAGATCTCTCTGAACTCTGGCATGTCAGAGTTGGCCTTTCCACACTGCACAATAATCAGTTACTATTTGAGAACGTCTGGGTGTGAGCACTGCCCGGAATCCTTGAGGTCCTTTGGGAATTTTGACACACCTGGACATGAAATTGGCTATGATACTTTGGCATTTGAGACTACCGGAGGCTTGGAAATCATTCAGTCCTGCTGAAGGCTCCCTATAGATTAAGTTCTATTTATTTATGTATTTTTTCATTCAATTCGTTGGTCTGTAATAATTTTGTAAACAAACAGTGGGGTGCTTAGTGAAAAAGGGAGGGTAGTATATATATTGAGGGTAACCTGGGTAGATACCATGCCTACAGGATCCGGGTTGATTCAAATGTGTTTGTTATTGTTTGCCTTACTTCCACATAATTAGATACCATGCCTATAGGATATAAAATAATTTTAAAAATAGAAATCATACCTATAGGGTTAAAATCAGTTCAACTAGAAATCATGCCTATAGGATTTAAAACAGTCAGTTAGAAAAGCCAGTTCAATCCATGTTTGTTTATTCTGAACCGGTTTAATTAATCTATCCGCTTCTTTAAATAAGTCTTCAAACACTGCCTTAAATTAATACTGATAGAAAGCATACCTATAGGATCTCAAGTTGTCGTTTAAAAATTATTTTACTGTTTTACTGCATTCCTAATCAATATAGATACCATGTTCATAGGACATCACTGTTATACGCCTAGGCAAACCTATAGGGCGATTAAAATTCTGCAACCGTAAAACCATGTTCTGCTATCTGCGATTGCTCATACTTAGAAAGTTTTAAATCAGTAGGCAAATGGATTCAGTTCTTTCACACGTTGGTCCTAATTCAATACTGTGTACTCTAAGTTCACCTAGATATCATGTTTTAAGGTTTTCTCTTAAACACTTGGAACAGTTGTTTGAGACGTGCATTTGCTTGTTATGTTTGTGGGGGTAAATGTGAGCCCTTAGCTGTTTCTCCTTTTTTTTTTGAAATACAGTGCTACTTATTTTGTTTGACTCCTAGACTTTTTCTCCTTTAAAACACCTTAGGATGGTCTAGAACTACCCAGAATTAGAGGTCCTAAATGCCTCCAGGACCACAAAGAAGGGACGGGTAATGCACGCATATGATATCTATCAAGGTTATTAGAACGCTTTAGGCTATGACCAAGGGGAGGGAATTGGGTAGTAAGGATATGATGACTAAGCGCAAATGTCACGTGTAGCCCCTCATTGAGGAGTGATTACCGGACACTGTGTGGGTATGATCCTGTAGGCTAACCAACCTAGGACCCCCTTTCCCAACTCCCGTTGTTTAAATGAATTTACTTTCTTTATATATGTGCAACTTGTTCAAACCCTTTTCCTTGTTTCACTACTTGAATGTCAAAACATGCCTTACTTGCAAGTACGTGGTAAAATTGTTTATCTGTTTATTTGACTAATTCACATGAATATAAGTTCGGCCGGGACCCACCGTTGTGGACCGCGAGGGGTGCCTAACACCTTCCCCTCAAGGTTATTTCGAGCCCTTACCCTAAATCTCTGGTAACGCAAACTAGTCCATGAGTTAATTGCTCAAGGTTCCCTAATGCACCATAATTCGTTAGGTGGCGGCTCTTTAAAAACCCAATTCCCAAAAGGAAAAGAGTTATTTCCACCATGAAATGTCAAAACCTGGACGTTCTCCGCGAGGAGGGAAAAGGGGGCGCGACACTCACAGCTCTAAAGTCGCCACCACTATTTCTCTGCACACACGCAATAGTGCAAATAGTACAACAGTCACTTTATGGGAAATGCCCTTGTACCAAACATGCTTGCATCATTCAAGCGATGTCACTTATGTAATATTAATATGAAGCAAAGGAAAAACATGGCACTTGCACATCCCAAAATTCATCAAGCAATCTCTCAAGTGTGTGTTGATCTGGTAAGTGACTTCCAAGGGCATCAAGAACAAAGAACAACATAACGAAAGACCAGTTTCTTGCATCGAGTCATTATATGTCCTTAGTTGTGTTGCACCCTTATTAAAGTGTTTGTTTATAATTCCTACTTAGCTATGTTAGAAGCATTGTATAGAAAATATGTTCTAAAACCATAAACCTAGTGTTTCTGTCTTGGCTAGAGTTAGTCGAGTAGTAAGCTTTATAATAGAGTATTACAAAGGGGCTTGTGATAGAGTTATCACAAGTTAGTGAGGGATTGGGAGGTTAATTCCTCGGTTACAATAATCTATAATTTGAAAATTTGCTCAGTAGTGAAGTTGAAGTCCTACAAGGGTAGGTCGTGGTTTTTAATCAACTAGGAATTTTTCACGTAAAACTCTATTGTATCACTTACTTACTGTTGTGTGTGTGCGTCCTGTGGGAACTAATTGATAACCTGGTTCTCTATATAGTTTGGTGGACCCTCAGTTCCTATCAAGATGCACACGACAGCTTAGGTGAATCCCACACTAGAAAGGAAAGTTGAGAGTTTTATAAGGCATAGCATAAATTCAAATAGTATGCGCACTTTTGAGCTTGATGATGACAATAACCCAAGGGATAAACCATAAGGTCTATTGGATCAAATCGGACCCATACGTGCCATGTGCGTGGCCTGTGACAAGCTTCTAGGAAATTCTCTAAAAATAACCCCCTTTTTTTTTAATTAAAAAAACTCCCCTTTTGCGGTTGGCCACTTGGCCTGAATGATGGGCTAAATGTCAACATGCTTCATAGTACTAAATGGCCTCTAACCTTACTGCAGGAATTTGTGGCTTTAGCCCTTATGCAGGAGGTATATGCCCTACACTCTACAGAGCTACAATATATAGTAGTGGTAGTAGACTTTATAAGGGGTACTTTCCATGATCTAGCTAGCTAGGCTGAATAAGTCGTCTGATGAAAAATTCTACGACACTTGTTAACATTTGGATATAGATTGGATATGCCTCAAACACAAATTTTTCTTGCTGATTTGATTCTTTAGTTTGTAATCTAGAAGCACAATCACTTAATCATCTAGTAAGTTTAAAATAACTTATCTTTTCACTAATGCAATTGATACTAGAGTGTACATAAATGTCTAGGAATATAGGCACATACTACAAAAATACTAGTACCAAATTTTACCTTTTGAACTAAATACAGCATACATATTGGAGAATAATTTGCTCTTTGCGCAAGCTGGCCAGGACATTACAGTTATCAACAAAAAAAAATAGTTTGCTCTTGTGTGTCAGTATGTGGCTAGTATCTAGTTAATTCATCCCTATATTCCTCTGATGACTCAAATTTTTTCTGTAAAATAATGAAAATCAAGAGGGAAGCATAAGAAATTTAAGAGTTAAAACTAAGAAATTAAAATGCATATGAAGGGTCCAAGTCCAATTATTCTCTAGCAATATATTAATTGTTGCTTTTAGAAAGAATGGATGCTTGTCACATCTTTTCAAATTCCAAAAGAATAGGTCAAAGTCCCTCATCCACCTTTTGCTTTGTGATTCCTCTTACAATTAAGCTACTCTTCCTGATTATTAATTTTAAAAATCCCTGGACCTTTTTCCACCTTTATTTGCATGCTTAATTCTCCAAAGAGCAGTGCATGTGTCTTTTTGAGTCTTGGTCCTCTAAAAAGCTGGGGGAGGGAGAAAGAGAACCAGCAGGGTATAATGGTCACCCAAAAAAGAACCAGAGGACAAGCATGTACTTTCAAGCAAATCAGAGAACCCCTTTTTGGTGTTTATATCCATCAATCTTTAATTTATTGGCAAAAGTGCATTGCAAAAGGAATTATTTGGTCCCTTCATTCTTAACCAGAAGCGACTTCTAGTCTTATCAACCGAGAATATAATATTTAGTGAAGTCCCACAAGTGAAGTGTCTGGAGGGTAGTGTCTAAAGCAATATCAACAACGAGGGCAAGAAAGAATAATAACAGCTAGCAAACTGAGAGCGAGAAAATTGGAAGGAAGCAGTAGCAATAAGCATTAACCACAACAAGATACTAAGAAACTGATGCGGAAGGTAATAGGAAAACAACATGTAAAATTAGCAATCTAAGAACAATAAAACACTACCAAACTAACCTTAATACTCGCGGTACAGATCATCTCGAATACCTACTACTAACTTTCTACCCTAATCCTCGAACTCCATGCCCTAATCTTAAGAATGGAGTATGTAATTGGTAAATAGCACTTTATTTCTTTAGTGGGCCTACTCGTGACAAATAATAATTAGTCGAGCCAATGAGTTTTAGATAATACAATTAATAGAAAGGTATAACTACAAAAAGATGTTCTTATCATTGCTTATATAAAAACCTTGTCATTGAAATCTAAAGAACCCACACACTCATTAACCACAAAATGGTTTTCTCCACTTACCTTCATTCTTTCTCCAAAACACCACAAAAGCTAAAGAAAAGAATGTTAGCTACATGGACACCAGACCAAGAGCTTAACAAAGTGAGGCTAAGGTCTGGTGCTGACATGAAAAGAAAACTCACATGGTATGATTTAGTAGCTCTTGGTGTTGGAGGAATGCTTGGTGTTGGAGTTTTTGTTACTACTGGTCCAGTTGCTCGTAAAACTTCTGGCCCTTCTGTTTTCATCTCATATATAATAGCTGCTATATCAGCACTTCTTTCTTCCTTGTGCTATACTGAGTTCTCCGTTGACGTCCCTGTTGCCGGAGGCGCTTTCAGTTATCTTCGTGTTACCTTTGGTATGTATAAAAAGGTTAAAATAATTTACTACTGTAATATTTATTACTACGTGTTAGTGTATATAAGTTAAATTTTATGTGGTTATTGATTGACTTGGTGAAAGTGGATGCAGGAGAATTTGTGGGATATTTTGCAGGAGCAAATATATTAATGGAATATGTGTTGTCAAATGCTGCTGTGTCAAGAAGTTTTACGGAGTATTTGTCTTGTGCGTTTGGTAGGAATGACCCAAACTCTTGGAGAGTTCATGCACATGGTTTAATGGATGGTTACAACATGTTGGATTTCTCAGCTGTTGCATTGATTATTGTCCTCACTATTTGCTTGTGTCATAGGTTTGTTAACTATCTAGCTTTCATGCTTGGCTTTCTTAACTATTTTTATAATGACGGGGTTTGAGTCAGTTTCCGTACACCTCAAAATTGTTTTCACCGATATCCTTGGCGGAGCCAGATGCATTTAAGGGGTGTCAATTGACATTCCTTTGCGAAAAAATCACACTGTATAGATAGGTAGAGAATTAACTTTTATGTATATATATATTATATATTGACTCTCCTTAGCTTGACTTATAAGTAGATTTACGTCTTTATATTTTGATATCCCTTAGTAAAATTTCTGACTCTGTTTTCTGCCGATATTTGCTACCTACCTTCAGCACACCTTGTTTTTCTAATAATAAACTTTCCACTAAATGAATTAATAGGAGAGATACAAAGTCAAGTCTTCTTTCTTTCCCTAATGTGCTTGGAAAAATTATTGGTCAAACATGGAATATTATTTTCTTTTAGTTTTATAGTCAACATTTCTTTTAGTGGTATTTGATAGTGATGTGGGGTGTATATCTTTTTGTGATTTTGCAGCACTAAGGAAAGCTCAATGTTGAACCTGGTAATGACAATGTTCCATGTGGTTTTCTTTGGATTTATAATAATTGCTGGCTTTTGCAATGGAAGAGTTGAAAACTTAGTAAAGCCAGGAGGAATAGCTCCATATGGTGTTAGAGGAATTCTTGATGGAGCAGCCATAGTTTATTTTAGCTATATTGGATATGATACAGTCTCAACAATGGCTGAAGAAATAAGAAACCCTTCAAAAACTCTACCAGTGGGAATTGTTGGCTCAGTCCTCATTGTCTCTGCCCTCTATTGTCTCATGGCATTATCTTTGTGCCTTTTGGTACCTTATAACATGGTATATCATTCAACTTAGTCCTTCATGTTCATTTTTCTTCCTACTCTATATAAGGCTTACTCGCTTTCCAAGGATTTAACTTATATACCGTATAAAGAACATTTTCTTGAGACGAGAGTCTACTGGAAACAACCTCTAGCTCTACTTTTTTAAGATAGATAGAGGTAAAGTTTGCGTATACATTAACCTCCCCTGACCCCACTTGTAGGATTATAGTGAGTTTATTGTTGCGTTGTACGATACAAAGAATATGTACACTATGAAATTTTACATATAACAGATTGCATGCATTATTTTCAGGTAACTAGTTTTACTTATTATAGACAACTACTTTATAGTCATGACTTGTGTGTCATCTTTATTAATACTGTCAGCGTATAAAAATTAAACTCTTCTTCTTCTAATGTTTGGTAGATCCCAGAAGGAGCATCATTTTCAGCAGTTTTTCAGCAAATGGGATGGAAGTGGGCAAGCAATGTAGTAGGGGCTGGTGCATGTTTGGGGATTGTGGCATCTCTATTAGTAGCCATGCTTGGACAAGCTAGGTACCTTTGTGTCATTGGGAGGGCTAGGCTTGTGCCTTCTTGGTTTGCCCAAGTACATCCAACAACAGGCACTCCACTTAATGCTACTATTGTTTTAGGTAAGTAGAAAATTTTTTCCATTCAATATCCATAACGCACTAGCCTAATATTTTCTAGCACATTAATCCATCATTTACAAGAAGATGTATTGGATTGATCTCTCATACCTTTTGGCATGAGAGAATATAATGATGGGAAATCTTTACTTCCATTAGACATCTATCATTACCTAAATAAATTAGTAGAGTTTTGGGCAAAGATGATCACTTTTAGCCTGCCGAAACTATTTATATTCGGTAGCCGTAAAAGTGTATATAATATGTATACAAATATATATTATATACCAAAAATATATATTTTTCAACTATTATTTTGAGAGCGGTTATAACGTCAGATCATGTGACTACATGGTGGTCTAAATGATAGTTCTCATGATGATACAGCCGTTATAGAATGAGATATATATGTAATCTAGATATGCTCTCAATAGCTAGTCCCTACCATGTTATTAACTTTGGTTTCTTAGAGCCCCAGTATGTATAATCAATTTATTATCCTCTTGTCAAAATCAAAAGGAGACCTTTTTAATTTTTTGTTTGTATTTTGGGGTGGTTGATTTTTTTCCTTTTTTCTTTTCAATTGTTTTCCGTAGTGATAATAAAGAGAAGATTAATTAACTTGGAAACACAGTTGTATTCACAAAGTGTCATATATGGAAGAATAAAACACCTTTCTGAACAAGCTTATATCACAAGAAACCAGGCTAATTCAATGTCATTAATTAAGTCTGATCTTTTTATTAATAAGAAAGAAAGTCTCCCTCCTTTTCTTCTTAATGGTCTATTTTCCATAGGCATCAAATTAAGAATAACTTTTATTTAAGTCGATCGAAAACAACCTCTCTATTCATCTGGAGTATTGGCGGAGCCACATGCACCAAAGGGGTATCAACCGACACCCCTTCGCCGGTAAATTATACTGTATAGCTTGGTAATTAATTTTAAATATGTATATATACTATATAATGACACCCCTTGACTTCTTGGTGCATTTATTTCTTTATATTTTGACTCCCCTTAATGAAAATCCTGGCTCCGGAGTAGGGGTAAGGTCTGCATATACATTACCCTTCCCAGACCCCACTTGTGAGATCCCACTGGTTTGTTGTTGTTGTTGTTTTTATTTAAGTCGAGAACTTCAACAAGGCATCTACATCTCATAGTTTTTGTTACATTTAAATTTTATTTTTTATTTTGCAGGTATATGCCAAGCATCAATTGCACTATTCACAGAACTTGAAATTGTGATAGAGATGATTTCCATTGGCACATTACTAGTATTCTACTTAGTATCCAATGCACTTATATTCCGTCGATATGTTATCCTTAGCAAAAATCCACCACTTCACACTCTTTTCTTCCTCTTTCTCCTTTCATGCACTTCATTTGCATTCTCTTTAGCATGGAAACTCAAATTACAATGGTGGAATCTCCTCTTATTCGCTACCCTTACAATTTCTATGACATTCATTTTCCAGTATTTGGTTCCTCTGGTCGTTGTCGAACGACGACCAGATAGTTGGTTGGTTCCTTTCATGCCATGGCCTGCTACAATATCCATTTTTCTTAATGTTTTTCTTATGACAACATTGAAAATGGTGGCATACAAAAGATTTGGAATATGGGCTGGTTTAATAACATTATTTTATATTGTTTATGGTGTCCACTCAACATATCATGCAGAAGAAATGGAGATGGTAGTTGTTGATAATAATGTGAACACTCAACAAACTGCTAAGGTTGAAATTCAAGTTATTTAATGCAAGGTGCATGTGATATTTTTATTTAGCAACTGCATTATTAATATTGCTGATGCCAAAGCAATATTAATATAAACTATGAGATCATCTTGCAAACTGGGGTGAGATGATCAAGAAGGAAATTTTTAATTTCTTTATTATATGGTAATTTGGAAAATTGTATATCTATATGCTTCCTCTTTTTTCTCATAATTTTTTTTTTTGTTTGACTTTCTTGTAAGCAAGTTTTTATTTTGAATAGGAAAAAATTAGAGGAAAATTTTAGCTAAACTTTGATTTTGATATTTTATGAACTTTATTCAATTCCTACATTAAAAAAATTGTAAATTGTAATAAAGTCTACTACAATTTATTCATGAATGTAGCCAAAATAAATATTCTTTGTTCGACTTAAACGAGATTACTGCATAAAACTTGTTAGTTTAATATGAGGAAAAGAAAAGGAAGAAGCATCTTCCTTTGTATCTGAAAATTTTGTTACACTAAGGGGATGTTTAATTGGCTTTGAAGAAGTTTGAAAGGTCAAAAGGAGAAGCTGGCTTTTTCTTATTTTCTTTTTCTCAAATGTGTTCTATTGGTTAATATTTGACTTGATAAATTTTTTGTACTAGATAACTGGAATCATTTTTGGGGGGATTAATTATGCTGATTTTGGAATCAGTTCAATCTAAAAATATGTTTTCAATTACTTGCTGTCTCCATCTCAAATTATCTATCGTAATTTCTAAAAATGTTATCTCAAATTATTTGTCATTTTAAAAATTCAAGAGTAAATTAATTAGATTTTTACTCTATATTATCGTAATTAGATTTTTCAAAGAAATGAACATATTACGCAGGTATTTAGACAATATATTTAACTCAAATTTAAAAAAATAAAAGAGTATTTGCACCCAAAAAAGAAAAAATCTGCCCAAAAAATCGACCAAAGTCAATCGGTATTTTTAATTATGTAATTAAAAAAAAATATTATTTGGGAATCAAACAGGTGTTTGTGCTGTGGCATGCTACTATTCTACCACTAGACCATTGACATATTTTGGTTTAAAACTTTCTGTTATTTTATTTGTACTCTTTAATTGTATTTTTACACTAAAATACCGATCGATTTCGGTCGGTTTTATTAAAAATATAAAATTAATAATCGAAGTCGGTTGGTTTTTTAAAATGACCGACTGAAATATCCGACTGATTTCAGTCGGTTTTTAATATTAATTTTAGTTATTTTATATGAAAACTCGACCAAAATTGGCCGGTTTCTTGAAAAATAAATTTTGCGGGACGCCAAAATTATTTTCCGAGTTTTTGCACCCAAAAAACAGACTGAAGCTGCCCGGTTTCATAAATAAAAATTGAAAAAAATATATTTTGAAAAACTGACCGATGGTCAGATTTTTGACCGATCGAAGACAGTTGGTTTTGGCCGAATTTCTATTAGTGCTTCTAGACATTTGCATATGAAAGTTGAAAAAAATGGTGGACGACCCTTTTATAAATATGTGAGGGGAAGTTGAGTATTTGAGTGAAATAGCGGTTGAGATGAGTATTTGGACTTGAAATTTTCTATTTCAAATTGAACCAGAACAAAAATTGGATTAGCTAGGCTCGTTCATCAGCAATACCATAGTTTCATTCCCACCATATAGTAATAAAATTATCACTTTCTCTGCAAAGAATACTTACATTGACACTAATAACTATGCAGAAAATTTTTTAGAGTCCAATGTAGGATAAGCCTTATTAAATTCGATTCTAATATTATGTAAAAGAATTTTTGCATTCAATCCAAATTTGTAGGATTTGTGTATCGGAAACAGCATTTCTGCTTACACAATGTAGGAGTAAGGCTGCGTACTGATCACGCCCAACTATGCCTTATAAAAAGGACAAAGCGGTCGTTCCAAATATAATCCGGTTTACAAGTCCGGAGTCGAATCCCACAGAGAACTAAGGCTTAGCTACAGTTGTTCACTATCACCAAGAAAGCTTGAACAATTCCTAACTTATAGATATTAAGATTCTTATGTTTATCTAACTAACTAACAAATTAAAATAATAAATTAACACTAAAGATACTACAGGTTGGAGAAAAGATTAAGGAGGTCTAGAGTTATGATTTCCCCAATTGTCGGAATCCTTCCCGCTATGCCTTCTATAATTTCGCCTAAGTATTCTCTACCGATCATAAGCGCTCTGCGTGTTGTAATTCTCTCCCGAGTAATTACGACAATTTACTAGACATACTCTCCCGAGTTACGCTAGCTGGCTTTAATTACAGCTCACTTAGATCGCACCCAAGGTTTCGTTATCCCTAATCCTTCCTTTAAACCCTTGGTTATTGATTCCTCACATACGTCGGGAGTGATGTTGTTCAACAACTACCTAAATATGCACTCTCTCCCGAGAAATACATACTAAATAGGCACAGCTAATTGAGGGCCCTTCAATCAACCATAAGAATAATATAGTTGAACAAATAGAGAAAATACTACGGCTCAATTATATAAAAACATAACAAGAATTTATCCTACAAAAGGTTCCATCAAAACCCTAAATAACAAATAAATTATTCATAATAGTATGTAAAACTATAATACTAAAAGTCATACCCAATAATGAATAATAGGAAGAGGAAGGAAAAACTCGTAGAAGAATTCCCCGCCTTGCTCCTATTGTGTCTCTGCCTCCGTAGGTCGAATCTGTGTCAAAAATTGGTCTCTTCCCCTCAAAAATACCGTTTTTCCATGTATATATACCAAGTAGGGTCGGGCCCAAACAATTATACCTTCTCCTACGCGAAAAAGGACAAGTTTCTAGGTCTGGACGTCCGCGGCCCCGGTCCGGGCGTGGTACTTTCCTAGTGTACTGCCTCAGTCCGCGTCAGGTCCGTGGTCGCGATTTCGACCGCGTTTTTCACCCTATTCCGTTTGGAATTTGGAAAAATGTAAATACATGAAAGTTGTAGCCCTTTGAGTTAGATTTCTAACCATATATTGTGGAGCCCAAATAGAGTTCTGAGTGAAAAGTTATGTGTATTTTACTAGACAGTGCGCAATATGCCTACTCGATTCTTCGTTTTGTTGCTCTATCATCCGTTAATCCCCGAATACGATCCAGGCTTAATTCCTTGGGCTTTTACTCAGACTTCAAAGCTCCAAATTACTTGAATTCATTCCATAACATCTACATAGCTCGGAATCACCCCTACAAGGCATAAAACACGCAATTAGTACAAGACACTAGCGATTAAAGCTCAAACTCAATTAAGGTGCAGTAAATTTGAGTGTAATAAGCGACTAAAATACGTAATTATAGCCTATCATCATGTACATACTATCTTTTCAAAACCCAGTCGTGAGATGATACTGGATATATCGTTATAACCTAAAATTTGTAGGATAATGGCGGATCAGTTCAAGACCATTATAAATCTCTTTGGATACCCTACGTAGAGGTGTCAAATGGGCGGATTGGGCTAGTTTTGGATGGGTCAAATGGGTTGAGTCAATAAATAGGCGGGTCAAAGTAACTTGGGTTGAGATGGGCTAGGTCAAGTTGAGCTAAAATTTGGGTCGCAGCCCAACCCGTCCAACTCTTACCAAACTTTAATTAATGTGTATTATTTTTTAATGAATTATTTAACTATCAAATAAGACTTCTTTTCTTTTGTTATGGTCATATATAACATATCAAACAAAAAAAAAAATTATTTTTGATATATTTTAGCAAAATTACTCATGGATTAATTTGGGCTAAAAATCAACCCAACTTTTGATGGTTTGAAATGGGCTGAGTTCAACAAATGGGCGGATCAACAACTAGCCCAATCTTGAGCGAATTAGGCGAGACAAATGAGTTTGAGCTCAAATTGCCACCCTAACCCTACGCAACCAATATGAGGCAGACCTATTTCTGGACATTGTTTAGTTTGAGTGTCAATATGGAATGAAAGTGCACATTTAATTAAGAAGTAAAATATAACAAATTGCATAAAATGAAGTTTAGGTGTATGATCACAAACAAATAACAAGGAATCACCAAGAGTTGACATGAAAAAGTAGATTTGCGTCAAACATATAAGCAAAAAAAGACAATATAATCTGTCATTTTATGTATTGCTTTTAGCATAATCCATCATCAGGGGGAAAAAACAAAGAAATTGATCCTAATCAATTAGGATGGTCTGCCATCAACCAAAAGGGAACATATCTGTTGTAACAACAAGACAAATAGAAATTTGGTAAAATACATACCCCACACATTACTGACAAACTATATTTATATAAAAATATATAAAAAAAGTTTTTATATATTTATTGATCTTGATGGAATTTGCTAATAAAGTTATTACTTTATAAAATGGAATTCAACTAAGACATGCTGCTTAAAGAGAAATAAACAGACAGCCCAAAATGGGTGAGAAAAGAAAACTACTGAATGCAGGCTCTAAAAAAGAAAAGATAGCCCGATGCATAAAGTATTCCGCCTTTACGCAAGGTACGGAGAAAGATCGCACCCTTAGGGGGTATGATGTAAGCAGCTCACTCTGATGCAAAAATCAGTGGCTGATTCCACGGCTCGAATCCATGACCTATATGTTACACGAAAACAATTTTATCGTTGCTCCAAAGCTTCCTTAGGTTGCATGCATGCTCTAAGAAAGCTAATTTATCTGAAACTCAATTTGGGAGTTGAAAATCAAAGACACATCACACACATTACAATCTGTGGGCATCTTTCAAAAAAAGAGTTTCTTGAAAGCATGCATCCACTTCCACCCAACATGAAAAGAAGTCGCTGCCTTTGGAGTTATCATTTAGATTGCCACTTTAACTAACTGACTGCACACAAAACTTAGTTTCTTGGACTTTTCCTCTAAAGCTGGCCTTTCACAATTATACCATAAAGTTCACTCAACCATTAATTCCACTTTCATATGAGTCAATTGTTATTCTTGAGAGGCATCTGGCCAAGAAAATAGAAGTGGCCCTTTTCTTTTCCCTTGTTGTACACACAATCTCTCCATTTGGATTATGGCATTGCTGGAAAGATACGGTAACAGTCCAATTCACTAGTGATATTGTTCACTTTAAGGTTTAAGCTCGCACAGTTTTAAAACGTGTCGCTAAAGTTTAAGGCTTGTTTCGATATGGGATTCGCATGGGTGTCAAAGCTGCGGCCTTAATGTATTAACTGATGGATATATAGAAGTTTGGGTTGAAAGTCTTCTCCTTTTGTATCAGCTTTGATTTTCCAATAGCTTTTGTGGGATGTGCATGTCCTTTTACTGGTTAACATCTAAAATAACATGTTGCAGGCTGCCAAATCTTTGAACTTTTTGTGATCAAAATCCTATAACAAGATTGATGTTTCAATAATCTAGTAAGTGACAAGCAGCTAGATGTAATGAGTAGGTTTATAACCATTTTTCCAACTTGGATGAACAAGTGGTCTTGACTAACTTACAACACCCATCTCCCTAGGTCAATGCCGTTTGAAAAATAATGCAAAGTAAATGTTAAATTGGGATAAGAAATAAATCACTAAGAACTCCACTACTCCATACTCAAATTAGTGAATTAGCCGAATTGTGACAATAAATCGACATCACTAACAGCTTAAACTTTTAGATGAGATGGTCACACACTTCAATATGGTATCAGAGCAAGCAGAGGTCCTGAGTTCAAGTCTCACCGCCAACTAATATCAAAAAGAATTTTCACGTGTTTGGCTCATAAGAAAGAATCAAGTCCGCACGTGAGGGATTATGTTGAAGACATAATTAAGTAAATAAAAGCGTGGACTCTCTAATAATTTAAACTTTTTAGATGGGATGATCACACACTTCAATAATTAGTTTGCAGAATAAAGTGTGGGTGCGGCGCCATTGCTCACCCCACCTTTTGCTGTTCTTTCTCCCGTTGAAGCTGACCATCTTCCTGTGATGCTGGACAGATTAAAATTCTAGCTTTACTGTAGTACGTACTGATGGCAGCTGATGAAGTCAATCTTCAGTTAAGTAACGCAAAGAACGTAAAACAGTAAAGTTAGGCGCAGTTTCAGGGGTATATTAAAGGACTCAAATTAGTTGACTAAACTTATCATAATTGCATTTATATGTTCTTGTGTTGCTTGTAACAATAATACATCGTGACAAATCTTGACACCAAATCTAGAAAATTGTCTTCATCCTCGATCTTAGTTGAGAAAATGTCGACAGTCAAATTTCAACTAAAATAATACTCCCTCCGTCTCATAATATATGTCGTGATTTTTTTGTGCACGCCCTTTAAGAAAGAATAGTTTTTGACTACTTTATTCTTATTAAATATTTTCTCAATTTACGTGTCATCTCTATCAATAACATTATCCTTATTTTTATTAAATGTGAATGCAATTGATTATTAAGGGTAAAAAGGGAAAAATATAATTAATGTTGTCTTGAACTTCTAAAATGACAAATAATTTGAGACAACTATTTTTAGTAACCATAACACATATTATGAAACGGAGGGAGATATATACCGTCAAACTTTCGACCTATTCTTAGGGTAAGTCAACTTTTTAAAGGTAGCTACTCCAATTAATACTATTTACATCAGGTGAATCAGTTAGCACGCTGAAAGAGATGATGCCTGCCCTACTTCATGTTCAAATACTTGAACGTTTTAATTTTAACTTCAACTTCAAAGTACTTTTTGTTACGAAACTTAGCTCAAAGTAATACCATAGAACAATAAAATAGACAACAATGCAGAGAGGAAGAGAGGAGAGAATCTTATTTCTTCTATATATTCAAGTGTATACAATGTGATGCCAAAACCCTCTATTTATAGGATTACATAGAGGCATACAAAAGAATGCCATAAACATGACATTAAACATTTGAGATCATGGAGGAAGATCATGGGGAGGTTATGGAGGTGTGGGAGTTACAACTATAATGGTGAGAAGTAGTGGGAGTTATCTACATAATGGAGAAGAGTAGTGGGAGTAACTTCTTTAGGAGTTATAGACATCCACCACAAAATAATATTTCATAACACTCCCCCTTGGATGTCTATAGATAATGTGCCTCGTTAAAACCTTACTAAGAAAAAAACCTGTGGGAAAAAATCTTAGTGAAGGAAAAAGAGTACACATATCTTGTAATACGCATTATTTGCTGCCTCATTAAAAACCTTGCCAGAAAAACCCAGTGGGATAAAATCTTAGCTAAGGAAAAAAGAGTACAGCGCGTATTTGCCTCCCCCTGATGAAAACATCACTTTATTCTTCGGAGACGACGAATTCCAAGCTTGTATAACAACTTCTCTAATATTGAGATCCGCAATATCTTGTGAAGAAGTTTGTCAAATTATCACTTGAACAAATTTGTTGAAATGTGCTTTATTTTGTCTCCTTCGATAGTCCTTCTTTCAATTGATATAAGCAAACAACATTATCTTCAGTATTATTGGAATCTTCTCTTCAAAGTCAAGTCACACGTCTGTTGTGTGTTGAGCCTCTTGCTTTATCAGTTGCTTATCTTGGCATGACTTGAATAAGTATCAACAATTAACTGCCTTGTAATATGATAATATGGCAGTACTCTCACATGCAAATAGAATGTTTGAAGAACGAACTTCAGAAAATGCCTGCATTTGCATAACCAACAAAATCTTGGCGATATTTGTTAGAATAAACAAATCTAAATCAAGTATTCCTTTTGAAATATAATACTAATTGTATTCCAATATCTCCACATTGAAATAAAACTATATCTTGCTAGCATATTGTTATACTCATGGTTCTAGCCAGATATATTAGTGTACCAATTGCACTAGACACAAAAATAAATCATGTATGTCATGATCTCTCTAATCTACATAAGGATCTGCCGAAGATTTATTTAATAAATTTCTTGGGAACCTTAATATGCTTCAGAACAATTTAAATCATTCAAGGATTTTCATTATATACATATCAAATGTATTGTCAGACCAAAATCTGAAATGACTCCACTCCCCACAGGAGAACATGTCTCCTAATACAAGATATTTACGAATTTTGTGCCACAAGTCGTCTTTATGTCTATCGACTTGATTTTTCATTTCACTTTCATGTGTAGGGACTATCCGTCCAACTTCACATTTTTCAGGTGAAGTCAATTTCATTGCATATTTTTCATTTGGCCAATCATTTATCTGTCCAAATTCCATGACATATTTGAGCTCAAGATCCTCGTCAATATTAATAATATTGAGCGCTACATTATATTAACAACATCGTCAACGATCATTTTACATCGGTTCCATCATTGCATAATAAAGACATAACTTATCGAGATCTCATTATTTTCAGGTACCTGAGCCTCTCCCATGAGGTCTTATAAAATGTTATGTCATGGTGCTCTTATAAAGCACTTGCCTCCTTATTATGACCATCTTGAACATTTGCCCCTCTCCTTCTTCAAGGAGTTTTATCTTTGGAACCGATTAGTCTATTACGCTTCAAGAGTTCCATAGACTATGTCCATCATGGACTTTATTCTATTTGGAGCATTAGTAGCTGAAATATGACATTTAGTTTGGGTCAGCAAATGCGCATGGAAATATTTTGCAAATGAATTATCACTTGAACTTCAATTTCATATTTTCTTGTACGAGGATCTAGATGTATTCATAATAATTCATTTCACGTATCACTTTTTCAGCTGCCCATTTCCTCCCCCTAATGTCGGGATCACCAACATATTTTCCAACCTTCTTTCGGAACCCATCTTTGTGCATTGTGGCAGCACAATTAAATCATTTAGCACATCCATATTTCAAGATGGAAATTATTTGGTTCCTGACCTTGAACCAATTGTGACTGGGAGAACTTATCATAACTTGGCTAGATGCGTACAAGTGTTGCTCTATATTAAATAATACATCACATACCAAATTTCTTTTTGGTAAGTTTGTTCTCATAACCAATGGTTTAGCTATAATTGGAGGCATACAATCTCTGCTAAACCAACTTGGATTTAAACCAGCATTATCAAGATAAATTTATATTCTGGACTCTGCTCTAATAATTTGAGCAATCAATTGCAAAATCCAAACTGCAAGTTGAAAACACACATGCGACCATACAATAGATGCATCTATTAAAATCATATAATAGTAAATAGTCAACATGGCAGGTGACTGGGCCCATAAATATATCACCTTTTATTCGTTCCAAAAATCAACAGATTCAATCCCAACCTTAGCTGGTATATCATGAGAATAAGCAGCACAAGAGAATTCTTGAAAAATCTTCTATTTCTTCAATATATGCCAATGTGAATTCTCAATCAATTTTTTCGCATCATAATTGAACCGGGATGGCCAACCGGTCATGCCAACTGTTGTTTATTTCAGTAAATATTTAATTTACTATGGCATGTGATTCCATCATCATGCTTATACATCTGTAGTACAGATAGAAGAAAAGTCGGGCAACCTTTTATATTTACCCGGTATGTTATAGTAATATGAAGATAATCAATCTTTCTTTCATTTATAGTCTCAACATGCCAACCATTTTGGCTAATACATTTGAAACTCAAAAAGTTTCTTTTGAGACTTACTACAATACCAATGTCAAGAATAATTTCATTTATTCAGGTAGTAACAATTTCGCTCTTCTGGAGCTCTCAATAATTTTGCACTACAAATCTTTTATAATACCATCCAAGTGGTGAATTTTTTTTTCTCCACAGAGAAAATTATCTTATCATAATAATTGTCATGGTCAAAATCATCATAAGCAAAATCTTTTCTTGCTTTAATTTTGTCTTTAATAACTTTTTGTAAGGCGTGACAAAATATTTTCGGCTTACCACATGTACACGACCAATGACATATTCGTGTAACCACATAGTAATGTTTATGATCTTTCTTTCTCTCAAACCTCTCGTAGAGGTGAGTTATAGTATTTATTCAATCATGCATTGCACGTCTTTATTCATTACTTTTATCACATATTGCCACATTCACCTTCATGAATGAGTTTGCATTCTCAATGCTTATCACAAGTCACATTCTCTTCAAGGAATGGATCATAATCAGCGACGTGCTTTATTATTTTTCCACACCAATTTGATGGTAAACATTGCCTTCACATTTTGAATGACTGTTTTGAGAACCCTTATTGTTCTCATTTTACAATTACCATAATGATGACTATTATTATTTGATCTTTGGCACGCCCACGTTTATTGGCCAACCACTTATCTTCATTTAGACTTATTATGCGCCGCTATCACATTCTCTTCAAGAATGGAGCAAATCAAGTGGGACATTTCATGCCTTTTCATGAAAGATACATTATTTTTCTTTCATTATATAATCAATATGGTGCATTGGGGCTCAAACCCAATGCCTTACCCATATAAAAGTATGTTATACCATAATGAGTTGGGACTCGAAGTCAACTCTTATCATTATGGTACACCAGGACTCGAACCCGATGTCTTACCCTCATGGTGCGGTGGAACTTAAAACCTACCGTCTTATCCTTAACCTTTGGCATAATAGGCCATAGTGCATCACCCTTGAGCCTTTAACCACGGGGAGCCTTAAATAACATTTCCATCAATTGCCAAGAAATGACTGCCCATGAACATGTATAATACACAGGCAAATCAAAAGATTGGCTTGTATTAGCATCCATCCCAGTGGCTTCAATTCCAGTAACATCTAGATTGCTCAGCCAAGAAACAGTTTCATTAGATTCCAAACCTGACTTAAGATATTTTTCGTCAGAACCGCTATGTTGACAGGTGGTAGTGGAGTTATCAACTAAGAAGCAGCAGAAGACGGCAACAATGATATTCACCCCAATTTGATCTCCATTTTACATCTTACCATTGGAAGGTCCTGCTAATTTCTCAAGCACACCTTTCTCGGCCTTTCACGCTTAAGGAAAATGTAAAGAAACCACAAATTTCTAATCAAAAAAAAAAAAAATCAGTTAGTGAAACCTTTATTTCCTTCTAGCAACAGAATTGTAGTATAAGGATAGTGCACAATATATGCCTATACGGAGGTTACAAAAATGAGAGCATATTTAGTTAGAGCATGAGAGCATATTTAGTTAGATCTTCGTGCTGATAACGTGTTATGAAACTTAGCTGAAAGTAACACCATAGAATAATAAAATAGACAACAATGTAGAGAGGAAGAGAAGAGAGAATCTTATTTCTTCTATGTATTCAAGTGTATACAATGTGATGCCAAAACCCTCTATTTATAGGATTACATAGAGGCATACAAAAGAATGTCATAAACATGACATTAAACATTTGAGATCATGGAGGAAAATCATGGGGAGGTTATGGAGGTGTGGGAGTTACAACTATAATGGTGAGAAGTAGTGAGAGTTATCTACATAATGGAGAAGAGTAGTGGGAGTAACTTCTTTAGGAGTTATAGACATCCACCACAAAATAATATTTCATAACACTTTTAACGTTAATTCTAATATTTTCCAAATATCCGCATTTCGTATCTCAAAAAATAATAGATATATAGATATATGAAGGATATTGTCACGACCCAAAACTCAATCTTGTCGTGATGGCGCCTATCGTGGTACTAGACAAGGCGACACACTTCCAAAACACTTCGATATTTCCTTAAAAGATAAGTTAAAGCTTTTTCCTACTAGAAACTTCATAAAAGAGTTCAACTCAAAATAAAATGCGGAAAAGATGGCCCGACATCGGGGTGTCACTAGGTCATGAGCATCTAAAACCAGTTTAGAATTAGAGTTTACAATAGTCCACTAATGCCAAAATAGAAAGAACAGATAATAATGGAGGGAGAGACAAGGGCTGCGGACGCCCGCAGCTACCTCATATGTCTCCGATAGCCAACTGCGCACGAACTCAACGACCTCCGCGACTGGTCTCACCTAAATCTGCACACAAGATGCAGGAAGTAACGTGAGTACTTCCAACTCAGTAAGTAACAGAAATAAATAAGGAACTGAGAAGCAGTGACGAGCTATGCAATACAGTTTATTTCAGCAAATTTTAGTAAAGAATAGGCATGCTTTCAAATTTAGCAGTTTAAGTCAAATCAGTTCGTACTCAAGTACCCAGATCTCAAGTCTTTCGGAGAGTTGCACAACATGGACAGATAACAACTAAGTGCAGCGAAATTGAAAGAAAATATAGTCTCTCGAGACAACATTCACCCAGGTCATCTCAACAGCTCAATCACTCGGCTCTCAGCCCTCAATAATCATACTCAATAGGTGCCGACACTTACTGGGGGTGTGCAGACTCCGGAGGGGCTCCTTCGGCCCAAGCGCTATTATCAGCACGGATAACTCACGTGCTACAATATCAAAACAAGGATTACGCACGGACAACTCACGTGCTATAATATCACATCAAAATCTGTACGGACAACTCACGTGCCATAATATCTCACCACTGGGCCCTAGGCCTCACTCAGTCATCAACCTCCCTAGTCTCTCAGTCTCTCAGAAATCAAAATAAACAGTCCAAACAGAGATAATATCATGTATCAACAATGCACATTAAGAGACAAAGGCTTAATAAGCAAGAAAAGCTACGACCGAGTACAAGACAACAATTAGCAGCCAATTCGGCAAGTACACGATCTCGCAAGTCTCAACAGTGATAACATAAGGCCTAAACATGATTCCTAACATGAAGTGCAGTCAATTTCCATGAAAACAGGGAACATGTAATAAATAGTAAGTTATTTGATTCCACGGTCTCATGGGACGAACCAAGTCACAATCCCTTCGATGCACACCCACACACTCGTCACCTAGCATGTGCGTCACCTCCAAAATAGTCACACGATACAAAATCCGGAGTTTCATACCCTCAGGATCAGATTTACAACTGTTACTTACCACAATCCGAGCAAAATCCTACTCCGCGATGTCTTTGCTTCTCGAATCGGCCTCCAAACGCCCCGAATCTAGCCAGAAGCAATAAAATACCATTAATATATGCTAAAGGAATCATTTCCACAAGAAAAACTACTAAATTAGACTCAAATCCCGACCCCTGTGCCCACGTCTCTGAATCCAACAAGAGTCACAAAACCCGAGCACATTCACTCACGAGTCCAACCATACCAAATTTCCTCAAATCCGACAACAAAATCCCATTCAAAATCTCAAAATTCTAACTCAAGAACACTTCATCTTCTTCCCCAATTTTTCGCCCCAAATCACAAATTAGATGACAAAATTAATGGTAGAACAAGGGACTTAACCAAAATCAAGTGAGAAACACTTACCCCTATGTCCAAACGGACTCTTAGGTTAGCTTTTGTTAAAGTAGAAATGGTGTGGGGTAGCCACTTTTTAAAATGGTATTTACTTTTTATCTAGCATTTTTAATGCTGAGCAAAAGTAGGCACTACTCTATTAAAATTAATATGAAAAGACGGGGTTACCCTTTCTCCTATCTCTTTTCCTTCACAAATGTTGTATTACAAACTGAAAAACGAAGAAGCAGAATGACACACAAAAAGTTTGCAGGGAAAAATTCTAGATCGCGAAGTGCTAAGTGAAAAATAGAGAAGGAGAGATGGATTACGCTGACGCCATTCTTTGTCGAGTTGAATGACCTGATCGACGAGACCGACGTCGGCAAAACGACGACATTGAGATTCACGAATGATCTCGGGATTATGTCCCTTGTCTTCTCTAAATAGATTGAATCAAATTAGCTATTGGGATGTGTTTGTACTGCTATTGGGAAGTTGTATTCCTTACTTGAGTTTCTTTTGTGGGGATTAAACGAGAATCAAATTCAGTTTCTGAAATATCCTTAACTTCTGGACATTAAGCGAAATAAGTAAACGTTAGGACATTATTTTCTAAATGTCCTGAAATATTGAATTAGGAATCTGATATTGAGGACAAACGTTTTTGAAATGTCCTTAACTTCTGGACATTAAGTGAAACAAGTAAACGTTAGGACATAATTTTCTAAACGTCCTGAAATATTGAACTAGGTATCTAATATTGAGGACAAACGTTTCTGAAATGTCCTTAACTTTTGGATATTAAGCGAACCATGTCCTTAATATTTATGCAACACTCATGAAGTTAAGGACACTATGTCCTTAACATTTACACTGCACACATAAAGTTAAGGACGTCATATCCTTAACATTTATACTGCACATATGAAGTTAAGGACATGATGTCCAAAAGTTTAACAACGAAAGGTGCAAATACAAGACACTTTGTCCTTAATATTTACACAACTTTCATGAAGTTAAGGACATCATGTCCTTAATATTTACCAACACTCATAAAGTTAAGGGCACTATGTCCTTAACATTTATTGCACACATGAAGTTAAGGAAACCATGTCCTAACAACAGACGGTGCAAATACAAGTTAAGGACATTTTGTCCTTAACATTTACAATGCACACATGAAGTTAAGGACGTCATGTCCTTAATATTTACAATGTACATATGAAGTTAAGGACATGATGTCCTAAAGTTTAATTACGAAAGTGCAAATACAGGACACTTTATCCTTAATATTTACACAGCATTCATGAAGTTAAGGACACCATGTCCTTAACATTTACACTGTACATATGAAGTTAAGGACATAATGTCCTAAAGTTTAATTACGAAAGTGCAAATACAGGATACTTTATCCTTAATATTTACACAGCATTCATGAAGTTAAGGACATCATGTCCTTAATATTTTACACATCATTTATGAAGTTAAGGACACCATGTCCTTAATATTTACACAGCATTCATGAAGTTAAGGACATCATGTCCTTAATATTTACACAACACCCATATCTAATACAGGGGTATTTTTGTCCGGGCATATAAAAGATTATTAAGCACAACAGTGAATAAAGAGTAAAGACACCTTTAAATAAAAGCTAACCGTGCACTTCCCCTTTGTTAAACTCTATGCCAAATCTAACTTAAAATATTTTAGTGACTACTCATATATTAGCCATTGCAAATAATAACCGTATTTAGCAGAACGTGGCAATAACACGTTCTTCCCCCAAAAACTTAAAAACACGTTCTACCCCCAAAATCAAACCCTAGCCCTAATCGACAAAAAGAGAACCTAATTTGCAACGTAGGCTGCGACGAAAGAGCTGAGATATCAACGGTATGTGATTCTTTTACTAACCCCTGATTATTGCTAGTGATTCTTTTGGCGGTTTTCTGTTTGATTTCACGATTGTTTATTTGATGTGTTATTTTCTGAACGAAAATTTGTGCTTTCAATGAACTTTTTGCTTGGAAGTTTGTAGTAGTTGTGGGTATTCCACTGCTGAAAAAAGTGAGAATTTTTCATATGCATGGCAAGTATTGCAGCAACTGCAATCATAAGGTATATCTGGAGTAGGAGAAACATCCAATAATGGCCCATAATTGGCTCTAAACTGAGATATGAGAGAGGTGATTGATAAATTAACTCGACTGGTTTAAATAGGAACTAGCTTGACACACAGGGTCCATATATTTGTGGTTTCATATGATTGAAGAACCTGTGGAACTAATAAAAATTTAAGGAGTAGATAACAAAAGAATCTCATTTTTCTTCGTGATGCTACAGAGCTTGTTTTTTCTTTTTAAAATGGTTAAGTTGTTCTGTTGATACTTTGTTTTGGAGGATAAAGAATGGAGAGAGAGCCTATACTGACTTATCAATAAAAAGAGTGAAAAAGAGAACGTATTAAGAGAGGTAAAGAAGGGTTGATTCGGTGCTAGATATTTAATAAGGGTAACCCCAAAGTAGGCAGACTGATTTCATATTTGTGCAATATTGTTATCTGTTTTATCAGCATCAGTCTAGGTGTCTTGAAGTGGGTAACTTGATAAACCTGATTGAATAGGTTGAGTCGTAATGTTCAACTGATTGATGCATTGAAACAGTCTGTGTGGGATGCATTGCTTATCCTAATACTTAACTGGCCATACAACCACGGGAACAAATGCGCCTCAATCACTAGCTAAATAATTATTGACCTTAATCTAAATAATAAAAATTGACTGGATGACGTGTTGCAAATTAGCACTATACTTTTGCTTTTACTTCTATAAGGTGTTTACTCCTCTATGTTCATATCTGTCCATTCTTCATATCAAGAATGATTCCAACATGAAAGATGAACAAGCTTAGTTATGCAACAGATACAAAATCATAGTTTCATTAGATTTTGGTACTGAACATGCATTTTTCAATTGCAGGGTTCATAATTCTATTAGTTTTGGTATCGAAGTGATGAAGAAATAGTTTAATGATCCAAACTTGGTTAGTAATATTTGCTACCCACGCCTGTGCATAAGTCTCTTGAAGGCTGATTGCCAAAATTTTGGTCGGGTGGCAACATTATTCCTGCGAAGTTTCAATCTCCGGCTTAGGCATATACATGGAGGTCAGAGTTGATGAGATTGAAACTGTAGTTGGAGTGGAGGACCAAGATGATCTTCCAAAAAGTTCATTTAAAGTCTCTCAGGAGATGGAGAAATTTCTATGTGACAGATTGCTGGACCAAGAGCAACCAATTTCAGAGCGTTTTAGAGCTCTTTTCTCTCTGAGGAACCTTCGGGGCTCAGGTCCACGAAATGCCCTTATTAATGCGACAAGGGACCCTTCAAATCTCTTGGCACATGAGGCGGCATTCGCATTGGGTCAAATGCAAGATGCTGATGCCATTCCTGCTTTAGAAAGAGTACTATTTGATTTCTCCTTGCATCCGATTGTTAGGCATGAGGCTGCAGAGGCACTTGGTGCAATTGGTTTGGAAAGTAATATTTCACTTCTAGAAAGAAGTTTGGCTTCAGATCCAGCTCAAGAGGTCCGAGAGACATGTGAACTGGCTCTCAGTCGAATCAAAGAACTGAAGAACGTAGGAACTGATAACGGGTCATCAACAGTGGTGTCGTCACCCTTTCTGTCAGTAGACCCAGCTGCTCCTGCTGCTTATTCCTCCGTTGAGGACCTAAGGGAAGTTCTTTTGAGTGAAGAAAAGGGCATGTATGAACGCTATGCTGCTCTTTTTGCACTACGAAACAATGGAGGAGAGGAAGCTATCTCTGCAATTATTGAATCTCTAGGTTCAACGAGTGCTCTATTAAAGCATGAGGTTGCTTATGTATTGGGTCAATTGCAGAACAAAAAGGCTTCAGATGCCCTGTCCAGGACTCTTAAAGATGTCAATGAGCATCCAATGGTTAGACATGAAGCAGCCGAAGCTCTTGGGTCTATAGCAGATGCCGAATGTCTTGCACTTCTTGAGGATTTTGCAAAGGATCCCGAGCCTATTGTTTCACAAAGTTGTGAAGTTGCTCTTAGCATGCTTGAGTTCGAGAAATCAGGCAAATCTTTTGAGTTTCTCTTCATGCAGATGCCTCATGTTGAGCAGGTCTCATAGGAAGAGTGTTTGGCTATATTTAAATGCTTGTCACATCTGCTGGTCTCAGAAGATAATTCAGTTCCCTGATCCAGTTGTAACTGGTTTCATTATTTATAATGTTTGGTTGGATTGTATAATTGAGTTTAAACATAAGGTCATATTTTTGACTACTAAAGGTCATTTGTGACATCTCAAATAAACATTGTATCACTAAACAGGAACAACTTTATGGACTCTTTATACATTCACCGTGAATTAAGTAATATGGAGCGAGATACATTAAGCTACTGATTTGTTGTTTTTTCTGCCTAAAGTTAGGCTCGTCTTCTTCCTCTTTTCTTTCCTACCCATGGTTTGAATGTTGTAGTTATGGTGAATTAAAGCTCCTGTTTTGGAAGCCTATTGGCCTTACTACTACCTATTACTAGTATACGTACCCGCGCGTTGCGCGAAAAATATTAAATAAAAGTAATTTCACAAAATTGTTATCTTATCGTTATTTTCACTGCTCTATTGTTAGATTTTCTTGCCACCTTAACTATACAGCATTATAAACTACTTTGCTTTGCATGTTGCAAGCAATGTAAAGGATTTTTGAAATGCTCCACGCATTCTTCATATTGTGAATGGCCTTTTAGTGCAAAGAAAGGGCTGTAATTTAGAAAAATTATGGAAAATAAATGATTTTAATGGGGTAAATTATTTTTGTAACTTTCTCAAACGTGTCAACCGAGATAATATAGAAAAATGTTAGTAATACTTAGTTTATCATATAAAATAGTTGCTACATATAAACACTAATGTGTAATATTCATTTACCTTAGATAAACTTGCATTACACTCGGTAGAAAATCAATCCAAAGCATATGACAACAGTAAACACTTATCAATTCTCACATCAATTTAAAAGATTTATTCTTCTCCTTAAGATACAGTTTACATATTAAAACAATCAGCATAACAATGTATTTCAGAAACTTTAGTACATCTCCAACTTTTGTAGTGCAGCTATAGAGATATTATTCATTCATCCAAAATTGCAGATCTCCAATTCAAAGTATTCGGATATCATAGGCACCAGTCGGCTGAGCCAATGCCATGTAACCTCCAACACCAACCTTGCTTGTTGCTTTATTTTTACCGTTTCTTAGCCGAAGGTCTATCGGAAATAACCTTAATTTAATGTATGTGTTATTTGGCATGACGATAAACATTTATTGAGGATTTGTTTCCTCAAGATTGTGCTGCTCAGCCTGACGTCCGGATTAAGAACTTCAAAATCAGCCTCTAACCCAACAATGAGAAGAATGACTTTAATTTTTATGTTTTCAGCGGCTTTGTCGCTGAACAGAGAAAATAACTCGATATAAACGGGACAGACAAAAATTGGTAAAGCCAAAGCAATTTAGACAAAAGAGTCTTGAAAGGAAAAATATATATGATAACTAAATAAAAAATAGTTATTAAGCCTCACAAAAGTTACTTGTAGTATCTCGAAAAGTTATTCACAATACATAATAACTGGACTTGTATAGAAGTAGGAAAGACGTAGAGTTGAGGCTAAAGCTTGTCAACAATATCATCACCTCACTTTTCTTATCAAGCCATTCAAGAATATAAGAAAATGTATGGCTTAAGGATCAGAATTCAGTGACAGCAACCATATTTATGGAAAGAAAAATATGTAAATAAAACCCTTCAAAATAAAACTCCAATGAATAAACTTTGAATTGACAGCATGAAGACTAATATCTGTTGTTGCCTCTGCACAAACTTTTTTCAGAACTGTTTTCCATACAACAACAGCAGAATTAGGCTAAGAAAAAAAAAAGGATCTCCAAAAAGAGTTGATGATATAAGAAATTATAGAAAGAAAGACTTAGACTGTAAGTGAAAAATTGATCTTGCACGTGTAAGATAAATGATATGAATGTAGAAATATAATGATAAACTTCCATAATGTTCATGGTACACTTGCGAAAAGCAAGTCAAAAATAGAAGAACCCAATAATACTGAATATTAAGCTGGTTGCGAAACGTTAAATGTAATGCAGTTCCATCACGAGGTGCATCTTCCTCAAATACAACTTTGTCTATCTAAATGTCCCTAAGACGGTGCAAGTGTGATAGTGAATTTGTGGAGTCTTTCAGGTAGCTCTGTGATTTCAAAGTTGCAAAGTCAAACAAGTAGAAGGAAAATTGGCATTGTAATGTTCCAAGCAGTTTTATTTAAAATTATTAAACTAATAAGATGTCACTATATAAACCAGTTAGTCAAACCTCATAGAAGTTGTAAACATGCATCTGTGAAGATTTTTCCTAGGATTGCACATAGTTGGTTTGCGAGGTACAAAGATGAAAATAAATTAGTGGCTATAAGAGGCTCATCAAGATATGTTGGGTGGTCTAGGAAGCATCTCAAGTAAGTTCCTCTCATCGTCATTTATCTACTGCTTTTTTTGAATAGGTTATGAATGCAAAATTTAGTTATTAGATTGTGCTTCTAGGTGTTGTAATTTGGCATGTTTACCTCCAAAGTAACTTTATTGGTTTAGCTTGGATTAAACATTAGGTATTTTTTTTTGTAAGGTAGGATTAAACATCAAGTCTTAGTCTTTAGAACTAGAGCAACATAAAGAATAGAAAAAAGTTGAGCTTAGAATGATTGGATGAAAACTTGCTTTTTTTAAAGTATATGCAATAACTGATATGCTTTTGGATTGCTCGCCGCCATTATTAATTTTTAGCTTGTGGTATTTTAGGAGCTTCTCTATTCCACATAGAGATTTTCCACAATGTCAATTGATAAAAAGGAATAATTAGCATGGATTTATTAATTATAACCATTTTCTTCAAGATGACCAATATTGTTGAAGGCAATTAGGGATAAAATAAAAACAATATATTCAATTTTCGATCCGGTTTTTGTATTTGTTGGACCATCAATATCATCACGAATAGTTATTTTGTTTTTTCTCTTTCTGACCATCATAGAGGCAAAACTAAAAAATATACTTTACTAATTTGTTCTCAAATGAATGTACCAAGAACTTTTGGTTAATGGATCGACCCCATGCTATAAATTTATAGTGTCCTCCTTTTCAAATAAATAATAATAAAAAAAACTTAATGACATGGTAGATGTTATCTGCATGTGTCGATTAAGTCATCTTTCATGGCGATATCTTACCGTTTTTGAGCCAATATATAAGGAGCTTCTTTTTACTCTCCATCCTTTTAGGACACATAGACAAAAGAGATCCAAAACCCATAAGAGAGGCTTATGATTGTTTCGATCTATGTATTGACAATATTTTACGCTCTTAATAAGTATCATTTAGAACATGTAGCACTTCAAAGTATATGCAATAAGTATCATTTAAAACATGTAGCACTTCAAAATATATATATATATATATATATATATATATATATAAACAAATTTTCTAGGATGTGATAAAGATAATAGAACAAGTGAATAAAAGATAAAGTAAGGTATATAAATGTGACGTTCTCTCCAGATCAGGGAAACATAATCTTTTTTAATATATTATTTTTCTCATTTGTTTTAGGTCCGCATCATTTGTATTTGTTGACCAATCGAATGCCTTATGGCAGTGGAACGTAATGCAAAAGAAAAGTAACTAGAAATTAAGCCTTTTATTCTGTTACAACATTTTTCTCTTGCTCTTTAAAGATTATCTTTGCATATGTTCTGGCATTTGTGTCATTATATTATTTTAGTTTTCTCCAAAATGTGGTGCTTTTTTTTTCTCGGTCTCAGGGACATTCAGAGGCACAAAGTTATACTTGAGGAATATGCACATCTTTAAAGATTTATCTTTGCATATGTTTCGGCATCCATTTCGTTATTTTTTAAAATTTTGTCTAAAGTGTGGGGTTTCACTCTTCTTCTTTTTTACTATATTTCATATTCTCACACAACTAATATAGAAAATACAGGAACGCAAACTTTTTCTTGATAAGGAGGCACACTAAAATTGCAAGTTTCTCTGCACATACACAATTCAATCTAGACCATTGCCTATTCGGTTATTTCATAATCATTTACTCATCAACCTCTTTATCACCTAAATTATGAAGTGGCGTGATAGTACTATGGTAAATAAGATTGTTCGGCCGAAAGATGTTACTGAATAACCGTGGAAATTAGCGATTCAACTCATCTTTTTTCCGCATATAAAACATCAATCATTGTTGAAACGAAGGCATCTTATATTATTTATTTTTTTCTGGTTGTACAAAAAAACTCCTTGAAATATTATATTGCTAATTTTCCTTCTACTTGTTTGAATTTGCAACTTTGAACATCACAGAGCGACCTCAAAGACTCCCAAATTCACTACACATTCATATTCACACACAGCTAATATGGAAAACACATGAACGCAAACATTTTCTTCATAAGGAGGCAAACTAAAATTGCAAATTTCTCCGTAGATACCCACTTCAATCTAGACCATTACCTATTCGGTGATTTCATAACCATTTACTCATCAACCTTTTTTTCACCTATTTCCACGGTTGTTCAGAACATCTTTCAGCCGGACAACCTTATTTACCATAGCACTATCACTGAATAATAAAAAATTCACTGAGTATTTCATACACAGCAGATAACACACAAAATCGGATGAAGATCCTTATTCAATAAGAGAACATTAAGTACTTTGTAAAAATTCCCCGATCATTTAAACCTATATCAATGAAATAACATTTATCAAAACATATGCAACAGTAGATTAATTTGCTTTTTTTAAATCGTTGCCTGCAAACAGACAAATTGTGAAGTGATGTTTGAGGAGGAACACTCTTGATTCTCTTCTTAACACCTTCCTTCATTTGTCTTGTATCTTTTGTCTGTTGTACCAATCAATCATTAAAAAGCTTCGCATCTTCATTCAACTTTATTGTTTTGGCGAAAGTCAAAATCGTGTATCAAATTTCGTCTACCAAATTGATTTGGTTATACTAAAATTCGGTTCAAGTTTCGAATAGAAGATAAAGAAATTTGAAATGACGAGAACAAAGAACCTTTTTTCTATGTGACAAACTTCAGATTTCGTGCCTACAACCACCAATTGGGTAGTCTTCTTTCGCAATTTGTCATCGAAATTGATGGTTCTTCGATCTGGTCATTATTTGTTCAAATCTTCTCCCAGAACAATCCATGGTCGTTCAATCTGGTCATCATTTGATGAAATTAGATGAGTTTTAAACTTCTCCCAAGAAGACAACACTGATTTCTGCAGCAATTTTCGCTATGTTAATTTGTTACCCTTTTTTACGCCTGATTTTGCAATTTCGTGGGATCATAGGGGGCTTCTTATCTTTTAATTTAATGTAATTAAATAATATAAAATTCAACTACAGCTTTTTAACAAAGAAGCTCGTTTATTATTTTTAGAATTGTAACAGTTTTTTCTTTTTATCCCCTATTTCTTTGTAATTGATATTTCTTAATTTTGGCAGATTTAATCGTAACTGTTATGCAGCAGTTTTCGCCGTGTTAATTTGTTATCTTTTTGTGATTTTACAATTACGTTGGATCATGGGAGGTTTTCTCATCTTTTAATTTATTTATTTAAATAATATAGAATTCAACTACAAGTTTTTAACAAAGAAGTGTGAGTGTG
>NC_031996.1:39491339-39546082 GCF_001879085.1 Nicotiana attenuata
ACACTCGAATTGTATCAGGTGTTTTTTTCCCTATTTCTTTGTAAATATTTCTTTTTTAAAATTATTTCCATTTTAAATTTTAAATTATTTTTTTAACCTCCAAGTTGGTTGGAGGTTTGTCCTAAAAGTGGACACGTGTTCAATTATTGTTTTGACACTTGGCATAATAATATGAATTTGCTTCTTCTATTCTATATAGATTGTTTTGACACTTGGCATAATAATATGAATTTGCTTCTCCTATTCTATATAGATAGAAGACCGGAATTCGAAAAAAGAAATAAACGGACGTATGACGTATCATTCTCGTATGTCCTTTCTCATGCTAAGATAACATGGCAAGATATTTGGAAATATTTAAGTTCTTTCTTTCCTCATTCTGACAAAGCCAACAATGATAGGTGATTGTTTTAACTAAGAATTCAATAAATGCACATAAGGTTTATGTCAGCCCAAAAGATAGGGTGATCAAGGAGAAAAAGTGACATTGCACAGCATTGTGCAAAGCATGCTGTTCGAACCGATACTCAGAACAGAGCGATCTGCCGAATGTCACTACAGTGGATTCCTGTTTACATCTTTGTACAACAAGTAGCGCGAACGTGTCTTTCCCAGTGCAGCATACCTGACAGGAAGAGCAATGTAATCACTAAGACATGCTTTCACATACTTGCAGTAGAAAGATCCTGTATCTCTCACTTACCACTGAGGCACAAATGGTGCCATCCAAATAGCATCACCGGCTTGAATGGGGTACCTATCCAAAAGAAAATGACAGAATGTTAGACCATGACTTTAGGTTTCTAAAGTTTCAATGGATTGAAAGCAATAAATCTATTCCAGAGTATGTTAAAGTTCTATTCCTTTACTATCAATATCTAAAAAGAAGTTCAGAGATATGTCATCAGAAATGGCTTCACCCAAAAGATCAGGGACTTAACAACCCTGATGAATGCTTGACTGGATAAATTACAATAGACAAAGAAGGTGCTAATTCTTGAGGCTAATATCTCATGGCAAGCAAATTTTCCATCATTTACAGATCTTAGATTTTATATTCAGACTACGAAATGTTGATTGGTTAAGGATAGCAGTCAAAGGTAATGAACATTATAGTGATGTTATTGTGATTAGGCATCTGTAATGTTCAATGGGCACACACTTTTCAAATCATTTCCCAGTTTTAAAATCATGAGCTTCTTCGTAAAAGAATTGATAGAGTTTAATATTCCAGGAGATCTTATCAAATCCAGGCTCAATATATAGAGTTTGATCCTTACCAGCTATCACTCAGTCGATAAATACCTTGCCCCTCCAAAAGCAGCAAACCATGCTGGTTATAATGAACTTCCTGCAATTCAGCCAGAAATACGTTTTATATACAACTTGAAGTAGTTGCAGGTGAGAAACAATCGGTTCTCAACGATATTATGGAAGATCAAGCAAGATGCCAGTTAATCATCTAGTGTAATAAATTAATGCTACAGAATACCGTCAAATATTGTATAGGCAATGTAAAATAACTTTTATGTCTTCTTCTTTTATACAAGTCAAGCCCTTGCTGATACAATGTGACAGAACTAGGAGAACCAAGGAAAGGGACACAAGCAATACTAGTGGAAAAGCATACCTTGACATTGAGGAATTCTCCTGGTTGGAAATCCATGATCTTCCGCAGGCAGAAACATGTGGCAGAAAATAAAAGGAAAAAAAGAATTTAGGAAAAGACTACTGATGAAGATCCAAGCAAGACTATTGTATACCTTTAGTTCTATGTGTATAAGTTTGCCTGTGGGTAAAAAATTACTATGGATACACTTTCAGCCAGCTTCAAGGAACCTTGTTCACATCTAAGCAAAATTTCATTCATTTGCAGAAGTTTTATATTATTCAACTCTACCAACTCTAAGCAAGCTCATATGTCAGAGTTAAAAGTTATCCGGAGTATAATAAATTAGGTACAAGTAAGGTGAAACAAGCCACAGATAAGCGGTAGAACTCACGTGTATATTGAAATCATAAGCTAAAGATGTTGGCAGAAGCTTCCTTAGCTCAAAAATCTGGCAACATAAAAAGAAATGGAAATAAAAAGGATGTTATTGTATTCTACGATTAAAACCAAAACTCTATAACAATAAGGAAAAAGAAACCTCCTTTCTCTCTCCAAGGGACTTGAATTTTATGATTTCGAATAGAGAGGAGAAAGAAATAGAATAATATAGTTCAAATAAGGGAATCAAATTGTATTTAAAATAGTAGAGATGGGAAAAGAATACCTCGCCAGGAGTTTCAAGAAGGGGCTGCTTTTCTGTTGAACCAACAATTTGCTCAGTAACATGATTTTCCAAGCTAGAATACCTAAAACAGAAGACTATGAGCATTTAGAATTAAAATATACAAGAAACCTGGCAATCAAAGTTAGATGTTGAAAAAATAACGCATGTTGTTACGATGCCACAAGTCAATCCGAGTGTACAGAATGACACCAACATGAGGTAGCATGAAATAAAAGACTGACCTCCTTTCAAATACAACAAGAGTAGCAGCTGCATCAGTTTCCACTGCATGATCAAAATTGGGAGGCAGATAAGCATACGAATCAACCTGCATGTGAAGTTAGAAGGCATAATAAGTCTACAGGTTTCATTCAAGTTGTCTCAGTGGGGGAAGAGGCAGGTGGATCTGCTTATTGATTGAAAGATGTCAAGGTGAGATAGAATAATAAAGTTTTGAAATCTGAATACCAAACTAAAATCTTAAGTAACAATTAGAGTATACCAAGACGGCAAGACCTATATATAACTCTTGGGAATGTCCTTAGATGCCTGAATTGGGACACCATAGAACTCAACATCCTCCCACACGTATAATCTGATTCTAGAGTTGATAGTTGGACTTGTGATCTAATGGGGACTTACGAGTTTAAAAATGGGATTGTTAAAGATTGACTCCAATACCACGTGAAATCTAGGAGTAAGAGAAACAAGGAGACGACAGCTTAAGCGTCTTGTATATTAGGAACTCATAATTATAAGATAGGCTCCTTATTGTTCGAATCACCATTTCTCATCCAATAACCAAAAGTCTAAAATATAGATGACATCATTGAAGAGATACTGGATAAAAGGACCCCTTAAAATCTGAGAGATGAGATCAGAAACTGATAAAACGAATAGACCAAAATTCTCAAATTCGGTTGACATATTTGAAGAAGTATCAGATAGCTAAAGAAAGGTCCTCAAAATCTCATGGGGGTTGGAAATTGCTGAAAAGATGATGAAACTTTTCTTTATTTATTTTAGTCTACAACAGCCCTCAATATCGATTTCTGAGTCTTTTTTTTCTTAGACCAAGTACGTCAAAATGTTTTGTTGATAGGCGGTGCTAAAACATGAACTCGGGATTTACCTACTTTGCACTAAAGAATCTATGCTCTGACCCAAAATATTAAGCAACGGGTGGAGTAGTGTAAGACCACTATAAGCTATGTTGGATGACTTTATATACACAACACATTGTATAACTGAAACAAATTTCACTATATAGCCTTAACCTAAAGCATGGCACTCACATTTGAATGGATTCTCAACAACTATGAGTTAAAGCATCATTGGGGCAGCAAATTGATATCTGCTGCCACGAATAGGAAAAATGAAGTAGAATCGTTTCCTTATACACAAAATTGATGGTTGCCTGGCATTTAACCAGCTGTGTAGCAGCAGCTTCTCAAACTTCATTACAGTAATAAGAGAAATGGCAGGCTATAAAAGTACAGTTGGCGTACTGTTAGTTTGTGGACATTCCCGGACATGTTGGTGAGAACCACACTTCCCTGGACCACAAATATGAACCTGATTTTGCAAGAGTTAGAAAAACTATACAAAGGAAGTACTAGAACTTTTTGTTTCGTTGTGAAATAGCAATTAGAAAAATATTGCACAAGAGGCTCTAATTGGAAGAGGCATGTGCCAAGTTTTAAGTATACTCAGCGTGAAGAAGTTTTGAAAAAAGAAACAATCACTAAAAATCTGCCCACCTTTCAACACCACTAGGAGGGAGCCCCGATTTTGAATTTTCTGCAAGATGGAAAAATTTCAAATAGTTACAACCAAACATTCATAGAGCGCTTACAGAATGCATCATGCAACTTTTTCTGGCGAACATCATTTGGTTTTGGAGCTGAGGATAGAGACTAATGTCTGTAGCATCATGTGCCTATAGAGTCTTCACTCTTGCTAGTTTAAAAAGGATATAATAGACTTTAGAAGCCTTTGTTTTGGTCTTCGTAGCATTTTCTCTACATACTTTTTTTTCCTTTTCTTGAGTCGAGGGTCTATCGGAAACAACCTCTCTACCCCATCGGGGTAGAGGTAAGGTCTGCGTACACACTACCCTCCCCAGACCCCACTTAACCCCACTTGTGGGACTATACTGGGTTGTTGTTGTTGTTGTTGTACTTTTTTTTTCCTTTTGTTGACATTTCTCTTAAATTAGGAGAATACAAATAGGGATGCACCACCACCCTCCCTGACATTTTGAACATAATCTGAAACCAGACCACCGGATAACATATAAACATGAAAGCTTAAATGGCAGATTAACACGAAAAGATCCTTAATTATTCTGCAAAAATATGGCAGCAACATTGAAACACTCAAGAAGATACCTTGCATCTTTGCCAAGTACATGACGAAATGCGAGCCGATTGCTGGTGTGATTAGATAGGCGCCTAAAGTATTCGACCTGCCAAATTGTTTTAGATGAGCAATCAACCAAGATTTATGAATCTATCAACCAGACAATGCAAATGGTTGGTTGAGCATACCAATCAGGCAAAGGGCTGAATACATGGCTTTCAGGAGTAATGAAAGCATGGTCCTTCTTATACACACTACGAGTAAATCCCGGCAAGTCTGCAAGCAAACAAAGAATAAATAAATTAATAACCAAATAAATAACCCCAAATTTAGTTTCATCTGCATCATCATTGTCTTAACAAAATTTGCAAAAGCGTCATTGTAAAACAAATGCTAAAAGATATCCTAAGAAAAAAGACATCTAATTGTTTGTGGGGTTGCTAAGAGAATAGAACACGGTAAAATCTTACCCCGCACCTAGTGTTTACACCAAGCCAATGAATATAGGATAGATGTATTCACCTACACTCTTATCTTTCTTTTGAGAAATAAATATATACACTTAATTTGTGACTTGGCCATGGTAAATTAGTATGGTTTGGTGTAAACACCGGGCATGAATAAATATTAACCACGGCATGTCTATAATCAAACAAGTAACAATAGCATTCAGTAACTTTTTCATTGCACACCATTAGCCAATAACTTTAAGTTATACACTGACAATATAAAAGCCTTTCACATTAGTCTAATTTAATCTACATGTAATCAGACATGAACTTGATAAATTCACAACAATTAAAAACTGAACTTGATGGATTCTTTTTTTCCCTTCTTTCCAATAGTGGTATATATGGAGCACAACAATGTACTGACCTTGGAGATGAGAAGGGGAGAGTGTGGGGTTAGTAACTTTCCAGTAAAGCGGCTGAGAGCTGGAATCAGAATCAGCGTCAAGAATTGATGGTGCAGAGCAAAACCCATCTTGGGTTAAGGCAGTTTTCACAAAACCTGAAAGAACTTTAACATATAAAGAAACATAAGCAACACTAGACAAATGATTACTGAAATTATTTAAATTAAAAAGTAAGAGTAAAAAGGGGATTACTCGGACTTGTTAACAGGAGGAAGAAAGAAAGAGAGGAAAATGGTGAAAAAGACTGCATTTTGAGATTGCCCAATGTACACATTACAGTCCAGATACTGAGGGGTTCTTATTGATTGTTTTGGTTTTTTTGTCTTGTTGTTGCTTCAGTTCTGACTTTGCTTTCTTTTTTCTTTTGGGCGGAATAAATAATAAATTTTTAAAGATCAATATATTTCTTTTAGACAGTAACAACAACAACAAATCCAATTTGATCCCAACAAGTGGGGTCTGGGGAGTATAGTCTGTACGCAGACCTTACCCCTACCTAATTCAGGTAGAGAGTTTGTTTCCAATAGACCCTCGGCTCAGGAAGGGCAAGAAGAAGAGGAAAGTAAGGGAGGAAGAAAGATGGAAGATTAAAAAAAAAAAAAAAAGGGAAAGGTAAAGGATAAGTGGCAACAAATAATAGCACAAGTAATACAATACCTGAGGCGAACAAAACCACATAACATAATAAAAATCTAAGAATATGAAGGGACATGCATACTACTAAAACTATCGGTGAACAACTATAAACTACCAACTAACCTTCTACCTTAATCCTCGACCTCCACACTCTCCTATCAAGGGTCATGTCCTCGGTGAGATGAAGCAGCGGCATGTCCTGCCTAATCACCTCTCCCCAATACTTCTTAGGTCTACCTCGACCTCTTCTCAAACCCTCCATGGCCAACCTCTCACACCTCCTAACTGGACCATCAATGCTTCTTCTCTTAACATGTCCGAACTATCTCAGCCTCGACTCCCGCATCTTGTCCTCCACAAAGGCTACTCCTACTCTGTCCCGGATATCTTCATTCCTAATCCTATCTCTCCTGGTACACCCACATATCCATCTCAACATCCTCATCTCTGCTACTCTCATCTTCTGCACGTGGGAGTTCTTGACTGGCCAACACTCGGCCTCATACAGCATAGCCGGTCGAACCACCACTCTATAAAACTTACCCTTAAGTCTTAACGGCACATTCCTATCACAAAAAACACCGAAAGCGAGCCTCCACTTCATCCATCCCGCTCCAATACGATGCGCGACATCTTCATCAATCTCCCCGTTACCCTGGATAATAGACCCGAGATACTTAAAACTCGCTCTCTTGGGGATAACTTGAGCATCAAGCTTAACCTCTACGTCTGCATCATGGGTCCCGTCACTGAACTTGCACTCCAAGTATTCCGTCTTGGTTCTACTCAGTTTGAAACCTTTAGACTCCAAGGTCTGTCTCCAAACCTCCAACCTCGCGTTAACTCCGCCATGTGTCTCGTTAATCAACACTATATCATCGGCAAATAGCATGCACCAAGGCACCTCCCCTTGGATGTGACGCGACAATACATCCATCGCCAAGGCAAATAAAAATGGGCTAAGAGCCGATCCCTGGTGCAACCCCATCACCACAGGGAAATGCTCCGAGTCACCACCCCCAGTCCTCACCCGAGTCTTAGCATTATCATACATATCCTTAATCACACTAATGTACGCTACTGGAACACCGCTAACCTCCAAACACCTCCACAGGACCTCCCTCGGACTTTATCGTATGCTTTCTCAAGGTCAATAAACATCATATGCAAATCCTTCTTCCTCTCCCTGTACTGCTCCACTAGTCTCCTTACCAGATGAACCGCTTCCGTAGTCGAACGTCCCGGCATGAATCCAAACTGATTCTCGGAAATAGACACACACCTGCTCACCTTGGCCTCCACCACCCTCTCCCAAACCTTCATAGTATGACTCAACGGCTTAATACCCCTATAATTATTGTAATTTTGGATATCACCCTTGCTCTTGTAAAGCGGAACCATCGTACTCCACCTCCATTCTTCGGGCATCTTCTTTGTCTTAAAAATAACATTAAACAGCCCAGTGAGCCACTCCAAACCTGCCCGCCCCGCGCTCTTCTAGAATTCCACCGGGATTTCGTCTGGCCCCGTCGTTCTGCCCCTGCACATCTTACGCATCGCCCCTTCCACCTCCTCTACCGTAATCCTCCTACAGTACCCAGAATCCCGCCGACTCTCGGAGTGATCCAACTCACCCAGCACAATGCATCTATCCCCCTCCTCATTCAACAGTTTATGGAAGTATGTCTGCCATCTTCTCCTAATAAGTGCCTCGTCCAACAACACTTTTCCATCCTCGTCCTTGATGCACTTGACTTGGTCTAAGTCGCGGGCTTTCCTCTCCCTCGCCTTGGCCAACCGGTACACCCTCTTGTCCCCGCCTTTGCCCTTGAGCTCCTCGTACAAACGAGCAAATGCCGCGTTCTTAGCCGTCGTAACTGCTAACTTCGCCTCTTTCTTTGCCTTTCTGTAACACTCCCGATAAGTCCTTTTTTCCTCCTCGTTTGTACTCTCCACTAGCTTCAAATAAGCAGCTTTCTTAGCTTCCACTTTACCTTGAACCTCTCCATTCCACCACCAATCCCCTTTATGACACCTAGGAGAGCCTTTCGTGACCCCTAAGACCTCTCTAGCAGCTACCCTAATGCAATCCGCAGTGGTGCACCACATACTAGACTCGTCCCCCCTACTCATCCAGGCCCTTATAGCCAACAACTTCTCCCCTAACTCCTGAGCTTTGTCCTTGGTCAGGTTACCCCACTTGATCTTAGGTTGCCTGCACCCCGCCCTCTTCCTCCTACTCCTCTTGATCTCCAGGTCCATAACTAGGAGCCTATGTAGAGTCGTGAGGTGCTCACTTGGGATGACCTTGCAGTCAATGCACATACCTTTATCACACTTCCTGCAAAGAAGATAGTCAATTTGAGTCTTGCCCATTGAATTCCAGAAAGTGACCAGGTGCTCTTCCCTCTTCGGAAAACTCGAGTTAGCTATAACCAAATCAAAAGCTCTAGCAAAATCCAATAGTGAATTACCTCCCTCATTCCTAACCCCAAAACCGTACCCGCCATGCACATCATCATAACCCCTAGAACCAAGAAATGTTTCATTTGAACACATACTGCCCTTGTCACTTGGCTCAACGGCCAAATCGAAAATGGCCCAGGTTTCAAATCCTTACTCTGTTTGGTTCAGGTTGCACATAACATAAAAACCGTAAAAATAGCACGGGCTAGCCAGTTTTCGGACTGGTCATTCAAAAATAGCCAGCATTTGCAAGGTCATTAAAAAATAGCCACTATTTTGCTACAACACGGAAAGTTCCAACATAATATACTGGAGATCAGTGCACTTGTGTATGAACTTCCAGCATATTATGCTGGAACTCCAACACGTAAAAGTGCCAGTATAATATACTAGAGATTGGAGCACCAGTGCTCCAATCTCCAGTATATTACGCTGGACCGATATATTATCGAAAATGGCCCAGGTTTGAAATCCTTACTCTGTTTGGTCCAGGTTGCACATAACATAAAAAAACATAAAAATAGCACGGGGTAACCAGTTTTCTGAGCGGTCATTCAAAAATAGCCAGCATTTGCAAAGTCATTGAAAAACAGCCACTATTTTGCTGCAACACGGAAAGTTCCAGCATAATATACTGGAGATCAGTGCACCTGTGTATGAACTTCCAGCATATTATGCTGGAACTCCAACACGCAAAAGTGCCAGTATAATATACTGGAGATTGGAGCACCGGTGCTCCAACCTCCAGTATATTACGCTGGACCGAAAATATTATACTGGAGTATTTTTCCGGATTTTGAACCGTTTTTTTGTTCAAATTTATCTTTACATGAAAAGTGGCTAAATTTCGATTACTTTTGAAATTGTGGCTATTTTTGAATGACCACTTATAAATATGGCTACTTTTCAATCTTTAGCCCACATTTATTATTTAAAGGTTATATTTAGTTTCCACTTTTATTTTCATTTCTTCTCTCTTTTCTCACGCTATTGCTATTTATCTTTTTCTCTTTATTCCAACAAACCACAAAAAGTATAGAGAAATTGAAATTTTGAGACAAAAGGTGGGAGCTTTTGCATATAAGACTCCATTTTTTTCATGGATTTTTTTTTAAAAATATTTCTAATCCCCCTTGTCAGAGAAAAGATGATTGCAATGAAAGAAAATTGAAGCATAGAAGTCAGCCATTGGAGTCCATTCAAAGTTTTGCTTTTGAAAATATGATTTTTTTGAGTTTGTTAGTTGTTTGGATTGGGTGTTGTTCCAATTGATTGAAAACATCAAAAGGAGTTAAAAATTTAAATTTAAAGTGATTTGGAGTAGATTTGAGCAAGATTTGAGTTAAATTTCAAAAAAGACGCAAAGAGGTAAATGAAGTCAGTTTTTGTATAATTATGTATAACAGAGTATATGAGTGTATAAACACATCTTATACACTTTTATACAAGAATATGTAGGGAAAGTTCTTCCACGATTTTCAGTTGCAATTCTTGTTCAAAATCAGTCCAAATATCCATTAAATGATTTCAAATTTTATATACAACCTCCTTATATTATATCTAACAAGTCTAAATAACATCCGCTCCCAATTTCTGACAAAACTAAATTCGAAATTTAAACCACTTATTTAAGCTTGTTCAACAATGGTGCACTAGTCCAAATCTTCATTAGATGACTTCAAATTTTGTAGACAACCTCTTTATACTATTTATAACAAGTCTAGAATAGTATGCACTCCAAATTTCTCATAAAATCATATTGAAATTTAAACCCACTTATTTAAGCGTTTTCAACAATGGTGGATTATCTTAAAAATCTAATTTTCACCACCCAAATAGATTTGGTATGTTCAACTAGTGTTTGAGTCACAATTACTGATTCGAAAATTAGATTAAAAGCTTTGAGCATTTTTAAAAAATGAATAGTAATTTTGAGAACCTATTTGGACTTGAATGTTGAATCTTAGCCTATTATTTTTGGGCTATAACTTCACAAAGTATTTTTTTTTTTTGCTTAAAGGGCAATATTATATATGGCTAGATAACAAAAGATAATACAGCAGAGTCATTTTTAGGGTATTGTAGTACCCCCACAGTAGTAATATTATGCAAGATTGAGTCTATATTACAACCCACAAAAGTTCTAACCGATTCAGTTCCTAGGATGTCTGCCCAAAATACATCATTGACAAACATCGGAGGAACTGACAATATCCTAGACTTGTTCAAAAGAACTTCTTTCTCTGCCTCCTTGGACAATGCATCAGACTCTGTTCTGCTCCCGATAGGTGTGCTTCACTACCACCCTGTCCATCCTGTGAATTAGCGACCTGCATTCACAAATTAAGGGGTCATAAATAAGGCTTCCTTTCGTTAGCATATTGATAATTTCAGAGGGGTCAGTATTGATCTCTAGGGGAGCCAAGTTATTTTGTTCCGCAAGTTGTAGTCCCCTTAGGAGTGCCTGCAATTTTGCCATAGTGATTGTTGTGGGGGGGGGGGGGGTGTTATCCATGTACCCCATTATCCAGTCACCATTGTGATTTCTAAATACCCCTCCTGATCCTCCTATCCCTGGATTCTCTTTAGCTGCTTCATTCGTGTTTAGCTTGTAGAAACCTGTTCTTGGGGGCTCCCATTTTATTACAATTTGATGTGTTATTTTGCTAGAGCCATTTTTTATAAGCACAAAGTATTCAGTAGCTTCAGAGATTGTGTTTGTGGAGTTGATGTGTTCTTTTTTGTTATTGAATAAATTGTTGTTTATTGTTAGCCAAATGTGCCAGACATAGAAGGGAATGTGGTTGTCCCATAGGATATTGCTATTGTAAGACAGATTTCTGATTGGGTTCCATGTTGATGGCCACTGATGGCCATTGAATGCCGGAGTGTGTTGTGTACTGTCACTAGAAGATTTGGACAGTATTTCATTCTAGAAGTGGACAGCATTAGGGCACTCAAAAAAGATATGGTCAATAGTTTCGTGGCCGTTGTTGCAGTAGGGACATTGGGGATCACAGTTGATCCCAATTCTATGGAGGTAGCTCTTAATGGGAAGTCTCTTATGGGTGAGGAGCCAAATAAAATTGTTAATTTTGTTTGGAGCTTGTAGCTTCCAGACCCATTTGAAGGAGCCTTCCTCACGAGGATGAAGGCCGGGGTCACTCCTGCTTAGGAAGGAGTAAGCAAATTTGTTTGTGAATTGGCCATTCGAAGTCAAGTTCCATATGAGGTTGTATTCCTTTGTTGGAGCTGGGGAAATGAACATCGAGTTTAACAGATTTAGGATACTTGGGGGAAGAACAATAGACAGGCAGGAAGTGTCCCAAGTTCCTAGATTGTGGATTAAGCTAACCTTAGCATTGAGGTCGTTTTAGGTTAAAGGGCCCTCAATCAACTGTCTATTGCTGGCTGATTGGGAATCCATGTATCATTTAAGAAACTGACCCTGTTTCCCTTGTGGACTACCCATCTGCTTGCTTTGCAGCAAGTATCCCACCCCCTTAGGATAAACTGCCAGGTTGCTGATTTTGGATGTCTAGGAAATCTAGAGGCTCTAAGTATCCTAGCATTATTGGACACGTGACAGTGCTTATGGATTAGAACTCTTGCCCATAGACTGTTGGTATTTTTATAAGTCCTCAATGCAAGATTTGTGAGAGATTAGCCTTTTGGAGTCCTAGACCTCCATCAGCCTTGCTCTTTGTGACCACCTCCCACTTGATTATGTGGAGCTTCTTCTTTTCAGGAGTGGTGCCCCAAAGAAAGTTCCTTTGGATTTTGTCAATCTGCTTGGTGATTTTAGTGGGCATATTGATGTACTGCATGACATGGCTAGGAATGTTGTTCAAAGAAGTTTTTGCTAGCATAGTTCTGCCAGCCATGTTTAGACAGCTTGTTTTCCAACCAGCCAGTTTGGATTGCATGTTATAAATGATGAATTGAAAGTCTACACTGGTTTGCTTTTTATGAAAAATGGGGAAACCACGTTATTTTCCAAAGGAGGTAGTGTGCTGGATGGACATAGAGTTGATGCGATTTTGGATGGAGTCCTGTGGGGTGTTTGAGGAAAACAAGACCCTTGATTTTTCAAGATTAATTTTCTGACCTGACTGTTCATTGAATTCCTGCATAATGGAAAGGATAGTGTTATAGTTCATGTCATTAGCTTTAGCAAAGAGGGTTAGGTCATATGCGAAGAAAAGATGGGATATTTTTGGACCAGACCTGCTTATACTTATTGGTTGCCACTGATTATCCGGTACAACATTGTTCTCTTTAGGTGCTCCATTCGTGTTTAGCTTGTAGAAACTCTTCTTGGGGGCTCCCATTTTATTACAATTTGATGTGTTATTTTGCTAGAGCCATTTTTTATAAGCACAAAGTATTCAGTAGCTTTGGAGATTGTGTTTGTGGAGTTGATGTGTTCTTTTTTGTTATTGAATAAATTATTGTTTATTGTTAGCCAAATGTGCCATACATAGAAGGGAATGTGGTTGTCCCATAGGATATTGCTATTGTAAGACAGATTTCTGATTGGGTTCCATGTTGATGGCCACTGATGGCCATTGAATGCCGAAGTGTGTTGTGTACTGTCACTAGAAGATTTGGACAGTATTTCATTCTAGAAGTGGACAGCATTAGGGCACTCAAAGAAGATATGGTCAATAGTTTCGTGGCCGTTGTTGCAGTAGGGACATTGGGGATCACAGTTGATCCCAATTCTATGGAGGTAACTCTTAATGGGAAGTCTCTTATGGGTGAGGAGCCAAATAAAATTCTTAATTTTGTTTGGAGCTTGTAGCTTCCAGACCCATTTGAAGGAGCCTTCCTCACGAGGATGAAGGCCGGGGTCACTCCTACTTAGGAAGGAGTAAGCAAATTTATTTGTGAATTGGCCATTCGGAGTCAAGTTCCATATGAGGTTGTATTCCTTTGTTGGAGCTGGGGAAATGAACACCGAGTTTAACAGATTTAGGATACTTGGGGGAAGAACAATAGACAGGGAGGAAGTGTCCCAAGTTCCTAGATTGTGGATTAAGCTAACCTTGGCATTGAGGTCGTTTTAGGTTAAAGGGCCCTCAATCAACTGTCTAATTGCTGACTGATTTGGAATCCATGTATCATTTAAGAAACTGACCCTGTTTCCCTTGTGGACTACCCATCTGCCTGCTTTGCATCAAGTATCCCAGCCCCTTAGGATAAACTGCCAGGTTGCTGATTTTAGATGTCTAGGAAATCTAGAGGCTCTAAGTATCCTAGCATTATTGGACATGTGACAGTGCTTATGGATTAGAACTCTTGCCCATAGACTGTTGGTATTTTTGTAAGTCCTCAATGCAAGATTTGTGAGAGAAGTTTTGTTCTTGAGATTAGCCTTTTGGAGTCCTAGACCTCCATCAGCCTTGCTCTTTGTGACCACCTCCCACTTGATTATGTGGAGCTTTTTCTTTTCAGGAGTGGTGCCCCGAAGAAAGTTCCTTTGGATTTTGTCAATCTGCCTGGTGATTTTAGTGGGCATGTTGATGCACTGCATGACATGGCTAGGAATGTTGTTCAAAGAAGTTTTTGCCAGCAAAGTTTTGCCAGCCATGTTTAGACAGCTTGTTTTCCAACCAGCCAGTTTGGATTGCATGTTATAAATGATGAATTGAAAGTCTACACTGGTTTGCTCTTTACGAAAAATGGGGAAACCACGTTATTTTCCAAAGGAGGTAGTGTGTTGGATGGACATAGAGTTGATGCGATTTTGGATGGAGTCCTGTGGGGTGTTTGAGGAAAACAAGACCCTTGATTTTTCAAGATTAATTTTCTGACCTGACTATTTATTGAATTCCTGCATAATGGAAAGGATAGTGTTATAGTTCATGTCATTATCTTTAGCAAAGAGGGTTAGCTCATATGCGAAGAAAAGATGGGATATTTTGGACCAGACCTGCTTATACTTATTGGTTGCCACTGATTATCCGGTACAGCCTTGTCAATTGATCTTGATAATCTTTCTATACACATTATGAAGAGGTAGGGAGACATTGGGTCTCCCTGCCTGATACCTGTTGAAGGTTTGAAGGGTTCAGTTTTCCCACCATTGACAAGAATGGAGATGGAGGAGGAGGTGATGCAGGACATAATGAGTTTGGATAGATCTTGGGGGAAATTGAAAGCAGAAAGGGTGTCTCTAATAACGGACCATTCCAGCCTGTCAAAGGCCTTTTCTAGATCAATTTTGAGGATCATATTGCCATGCTTACCTTTCATTTTTCTAAAGTGAGTGATATACTCTTGGACAATGATGGCATTATCGCAGGCTCTCCTATTGGAAAGGAAACTGCTTGGCTTGGCCCAATGATGCGAGGCAAGATAGGCTTTATTCTGTTCACTATGATTTTTGTGACGGACTTGTATATTGTGTTACACAGTCCAATTGGCCTAAAACTTTTTAACATTGAAGCTTGGGGGCATTTTGGGATTAGGCACAATAGAGTCTGGTTCATGGTGTCAACCATAGAATTTGAAGAGAAGCATCTTTTACAAAAGTTTGTGACAGAGTCGCCAACTATGTCCCAGTATTTTTGGTAGAAGAAGGGGTGGAGGCTATCAGGGCCAAGAGATTTAAAGGGTTTGTGGAAGAAAACTACCCTTTTTATCTCACCCAATTCAAGAGGTCTGTCTAAGAAGGCTTTTTGGGCTTCAGACATAATGGGGGATATAGTGGAGTGGTTGGTGAAAGCCACAAGGGATTGGGAGTGGGATGTGGTATATAGATCAGTGAAGAAGCTCAAGGTGGCTGCCTGGATATTCTTCTGGTCATGGAGCCAATTTCCATTCTCTTCTTTAAGAGAGGGGATTCTGTTCCTTCTTCTCCTATCGAGGGTGGAGGTGTGAAAGAATATAGTGCTAGCATCACCCTCGTTAAGCCAATTAATCCTTGGATTTGAGTTTCCAGAAATCCTCCTCATTTTTGAGGATTAGGTTAAGCTCAGTAGTCAAATCAGCTTCAAGATGCAGCAGGTAACTACTGAACTGGTAGTTAGGAGATCTCTGGATTCCAGAAATTCTAGCTAGGATTTTTCTCTTTTGGTGGAAGATGTTTCCCGGTTCCACTTGGTGACCAATGTTTTGAAGGAATCAGTGGATTGGAGTAGGTTGGAGTGATCTGAGGATGCCCTATTGATGATGTTAGGGGAGGATGGGTGGCTAGCCCACATTGACTCAAACCTGAAAGGCCTTGGTAGGTTATTATTTGGAGAGCCTACCAAATTAATTTGAAGGGGGAAGTGGTCTGAGTAGGTCCTAGGGAGATGCAGTAAGTTTGCCTCAGGGTACTGCTGAATCCAGCCTTCATTAGCGAAGCATCTATCTATTCTTTCCAGAATCAGCGAGGTTCTATCACTGTACCTTTTATTAGACCAAGTGTATTTACTACCTTTTTACCCTAGGTCTAAAAGTTTACACTTATTTATACATTGCCATAATAGATTGCTGCGGCTAAGGGTTATAGGGTTGCCCCCAAAGTTATCCCTGGCCTTTAGGACTTCATTGAAGTCGCCTCCTACAAACCAGTTGGTTGTGAGATTCTTTGATATTGTGATTAGATTCTCCCATAGGAGCTTCCTATTAGTTAGGGTATTGCTAGCGTAGATAGCAGAGAAGAGACATGGAGGGTGGTTAGGACTCACCTTTACCATTGCATGGATGCCTTGGGGGGGGGGGGCACCTCTTCAACATCCACATACTCTTCTTTCCACATGAACACTATTCCCCCGGAGAGACCTACTGCCGGTGACTAGATGATCATGTCAAATTGAAGCTCTTGTGCCAACTTCTGGTGGTCTGCCATCTTAGTTTCAAGCAAAACTAACATGGCTGGCTTGTGCATCTTTACTATTTCTAGATAGTGTCTCTTAAAATCGGCATTGTTCCCACCCTTAACATTCCATATGATGTAATTCATCAGAGGGGTTGGGGTGGTTGGTGAGGTCCCTCAGTCCTTGCGGACACTTGGATGGAGGTGAGGGGGGATTTCCTCTTGAGACTCATTACTGGGGTCAGGTTCAGCAGGGGCTTGATGGGTCCTTGGGTTTGGAGGGAGACCAGACTCATTCCATATTTTACCATCGATCTGGGGCAGAGAACAACTATCACCTCGCTGGTTTATGTGCTGAACTCTATCGCTCTCACTGAGTCCAGTAGAAGCAAGTTCGTTCGTGTTGGGGCATAGATTGCTCCATCTTCCTTCGGTGTGTTTTTCTTTTTGAGGATGTCTAGTGCCATGGAGATTCCCTTTTTGATGTTGTGGAGGGGGGGGGGGGTGAAGTGCTCTTCTCTCTTGGTGCAGAAGATGATGGCTTTTGTTGAGTTTGGTGGTCGAGCATTACAAAGATCGGCTCCGCTGATGGGAAGAATGGTAGGGTTTGGAAGCTCTGAAGCATGTGGTTGCTGATTGTTTGGGGGTCGGTTATTGGTGAGTTACTGTCCCTGTTGACCATCGACTGCCATAGGAGAGGCCCAAAGGCCGCTAGGGCTTTGCCCAACACTTCTACGGTGACTCTCGCTAGGTGAGCCGGGTTTTGCACAATCAAGGTCACCTTCTGGTTGTCCAGGGTGAAAATTGTAGGAGATGCCCTGGCCTTGGAGAGCTACCTCCAACCAAGAAGCCGGTTGGTGGTCCGGTGGTGGCGGTAGGGAGGTGATGATAGCTGGTGACAAGTCTTTTTCCATTTTTGTGTTTCTTGGCATTATTACTTTGGGTAGTGGAAGAGGTTATCTTAAGGGACTGTCGTTCCATGAGTGCTCCCCTCAGTGTCAAATCTCGGTCAGTGGAGGGGTTACTGGTAATCGGAACTAGGGTTGGATTGGTCATTAATTGTGGATCTATTGGAATTGACGGTTTGAGTCTTTTCATCGAGGATTGGAAGGGGTACCAGACAGGGCACTTGATTGTTGGTGGCGACTGTTAGGATTTCCCCATTAGAGATTGATTCAGAGGGTTTGGTAGGGGAAGCATAGGTGGGTGTATATGGGGGGTTAGATGGGCTGACAATTTCTATTTGGGAGTGGTTCCCATTTGGATAGGAGAGACCGACCCCATTGGGTATCTCTCCATCTTTGAGATGAGAGACCTCGGAAGTTGGGCTCAAAGTGGCGCCTTGAACGAGGAGTTCATGATTAGGGTCAGTGAACTCATAGGCCCCGGCCCCGCCTTCCGTTTGGTGCCTGTACTGGGCTAGGCCCGTGCACTGGCTTGTAACCAGTGTTGGGTCAGTCGCTGTGGCTTGGTGGGGCTTGCGTTGTTTATTGGGCCATTAGCCCTTTTTTTTTGCGAAATTTGGGAGGGGTTGACTTTTTTGAATTGTAACGCATAGATTGAGTTTGAAGGAATTTACCTGAGTTAGCATCGAACAGATTTACCTATATATGATCTGCATGTGGAGTTTGGTGTGGACTATTTAATCCTGTGCCATTTTTATTATATGATTTTGCTAGCCCTTGCTTCCTTCTTCTTGGAAGGGTGACGGTTTTCCACTCACTCTCCTCCGCCTGCACTGCATTCGTCTGTTGTGTTTCCTGTGTTCCTTGAGTTGTTTTGGGTGTGGAGGACCGGTAATTGCAACGTATTGCAATATGCCCAATTCTGCCGCAAGCGGTGAACAGAGTCCCTTCTCCTTCGTAGATCACTGTCTATTTATGGTCTCCTATTATGACCGATGTTTCCACTGGGGTTTCCAGTGGCACTTGAATACAAATACGGGCATATCGTCCCCTGAGATTAGAGGAGGTGCATTGATCAGTTTTTTAGTAGTTTGCCCAGCTTCCTTCCAACCTTTTCTAGGATATCCTTATAGTAGAATTCTGTTGGTAGTTGTGAAAGCCGGATCCATATGGCAGTCGAAGTAAGGGTAGCCTCTTGGGGAACGAATTTTGGTTTCCATTTCCGCACAGACAAGAAGTTTCCCGAGATGAACCAAGGTCCAAGGTGGAGTACCTTAACCATATTCTCTTCTAAACTAAATTCGACTATGTAGAAGTCCCATCCTAGGTCAATCGAAATTAACTGTTCGGATGGCTTCAATAGTTCAATTAGTTTAGATCGAAAGAAATGGTGTGACATCTTTCGCTTAAAGACCTTGATGATTACAGAGTAACGCCATGGAAGGTAGAGACGTTTTTTATCGTCGTGGGAAAGGGGGATTGGGCCTTCTATGTGTTTCCCTTTATCGAGATCTGAACTTGGACGGGAGTCGTCTTCGTAGTAATCAGATTGATGGCTCTCCGGTTTGTCCAAGAGCATTTCCTTATAGGAGTGTGTTGGTTGGACTGGTTCTACATCCATTTGGTTGTGCTTATCCGGAGGTTCCGGCGGGATATGTGATTTGGTTAATGAGGGATCCATGTTTGGAAAATACAGAAACTCAGAATGCTTCAAAGCTTAACAAATAAGACTATAGGGATGGTTGGGGTTATAATCCCTACATTTACAAAGTATAATATAGGCCACTTAATTACAATATATGTGTGTGNACTCACAAAGCTAGACTTAGTGTTTGCAACCACCAAATCCAAGTGAAAACATAAAAATAACCCAAATATCAAACACCCAACATCATACAAGCATTAAACAATCATACCCATTAATTACCCACACTAGGGTTGAGCCACAACCCTAGCTTATGGGTTTAGCTAGCCATAATAACAACAGAAATCTTTTCAAATTGAGTTTAATATAATTGAAAAAGTTCAAATATATTCATGACAATTGAAAATATTCAATATACCACTACATTACTTGGACAATTTTTTTCTTTTAGCGAGAGGTGCATATTTGGGACGAAAAATAAGGATAGGGTTCTTATGAGCCAAAAAGTAAAGGAAAGACATATCTAAGGCATACATTTGGACCTTTTCCTAAGTTCTAAGATACAAATACAAATACAAAAAAGTAGGATGACATATTTGCAAACTCCAACTATCTCCACAAACCCCAGCTCGCTGGCGCTCTCTCTGGTTTTAGGGTTTATCGGCATAAAAAACTAGCCGTTAAAACTCCATTATTACTTATTTCCTCTGCGGAATTGGACTCGCCGATGGCTACACCAATGGACCCAATCGTCGATTCACTTCTGAGCAGTTTCCGGCAAGTACCTCCGGCAGCAATTCCGGCGATGCTGGACTGTATATTGGCTTCAACAAACGCTGCTCCTTCATCAATTTTCTCTACTCTCCTCAACGAGTTTCCCACTTTCAGCAAGGTATTATTCATAGACCTAGAATGTACTAAAGAAGCTAAAATGCACTGCTAACTTAAGCCATAAGTAATAAGTATTGCTAAACGAGCTAAATAACTTAGTACTTAATGGCCATCCACGTGAGCTACTCATTTTGCAACTGCTTTCGAAGGTTATAGCAAATTACCTATTGTATAACAGTCTATTTTGTGGGGTGGACAAAGTTACCTGGTGCCTGTGCTGGTGGGAGGTAGCAGGTACTCGGCGGAATTAGCCATGGTGCGCGCAAGCTAACTCGGACACCCTCTTGTTATCAAGGTTTATCTTTTAGAGCTTCTGTACTTAATTGTATACAGTTGCATCCCTAGAGGCAGATGCAGGATTTTAAATTAGTGGTTGCCGAACCCAATTCACCTCTGTGACAATGTGTATGAACTCGTGTGGGTTTATGTTTTCTGAAAAGTAATAACTATATATACAGAGGTTGAGCTGATACTTGCATCCGCCCAATGCATCCTCCTTGGGTTGTTTCTTTTTAAGAAATTGTTTTTTTTTTTAATAAGTTTTTCGTTTAGTAAATTGTTTGCCTATCATAAAGGAAAAAGAAAAATACGTAAAAAGGAAAAGAAGGGATATGTGAATCTGATATCAGTGACGCAGTAAGATTCACATATCTATATGCTTCATTATAGACATGTAAATCTTTCTTCTTCACTTTTCCCCGGAAAATCCTTTATCATTGTCAAAAATTTGCTTTATTATTGGCTTTGATCATTGAGACTTGAAGTTTTGATATCATTTTCTTCTTATTTTTTTATGTACTATATTCTCATTGATGTGGGAGTTGGAGTAAAAAATATTTTGATTGTTAAATGTTCTTTGGTGTTTGGTGCCTTTGGTAGGGTATAGTAGATGGGAACAAACATTTGGATTTTGAGCAGCGCAACTGTGTCGTTTCGTTTGTTAGTGCAATTTGTCACCTTCTGAAGAAGTCAGGTCAGATACATTCATGGATTTATTGGGCATAAGACTTAGTCAGGACTGTGCTTTAACAGCCAAAGTATGTGCAGCTAAAAATCTTTTATTCCTGGATTCTTGTTTTGCAAGTGTGTTATATTAGGTTGTCAACACTGCTTGGTTTGCATCAAGAGTCTCAATTAGGTCTGAGACAGACTGATATCCTTCTAGGTTTCCCCTCGTATAGTTGATTGTCACTGAGGCATTCTTTTGTGTTCTCAAAATTAGAAAATATCCTTTGCTTTGAGCATAGAAAAGGATACACGTAGTCATGGTTCAAAATATTTTAGTGGCTTGTGAGTTTTAAGTCCTTGTTATTACCATAAAATTTTTTTAACTTTTTCAAGGAAAATAAAATCTTCCAATAAAAACCAAACACTACTTAATAGATCCTCATTTCTAACAAGTCAAATTCTTAAACTTTCTCAATGGTCCCACTCATCTTCAATAGTTGTTAATGATTCACATAGTGTATCAACCGCCAGAAGTTATCTTTTACCATGTGACTGTGTAAGATAAAATGATTTGAGAATGGTTAATTTATTTCTAATTTCCCGTTAAGAGATTTATTACGCTGTGTTGCATACTGAATGGATGATATAGTTCCTTGTTTCCAAGCAACGGGGCCATCTACTTTAAATTGAGGTTGCTTATTCCCGCGAGTCCATGACGCTTTCTTTGAACCAAGAGTTGAATCATGACTATTTTTTACTGAAACCTTGAAAGAAAAATTTCTTTCAATGTAAGACTGAAGATAAGGTGGGTGGGGGGGGGGGGGTAGGCACTTATAAAAGAAAAGAAAGAAAGAGGTAATGTGGGAAATTATAATGAATAGCTACTTTGACATTTCATTTCATTTTTCCTTTTCCCGATTCAAATGAATGAATATCTTTTGCATAAATCTGGTTCTTTACATTAAATAAGATTGGTACATTTTTTCACATTTTCCATGTCAGACTTTATTTTGAACTTCTTCAACTCAATCCATTCGAATATAGGAAATAGTTAATGGGTTTGGCACAATCTCAAGAAGATTACAATTGTCGAACTTCAAGTGCTAGATATAGTGGGACAAGCAGTGAGGGCCCTTCTCAGCTTGGTATATCACCTTGTCTGAGTGGTCATCAGTTCACCGCTTTAAATACTGCTGCATTTATATTACTCACATACAAAATATAACGCATATTAAAATAAAATTATTTTGAAGTTTCTCTGTGGCTTGTCATGTGGGAAATTTGCTTTGTTATTGCTGCCATGTGGGAGCCTTGGCGTAGATGGGGTAAAGTTGCTGCCATGTGACCAGGAGTTCACGGGTTTGAGCCGTCGAAACAGCCTCTTGCATAAATGCAGGGTAAGGCTGCATACGAATTACAATAGACCCTTGTAGTCCGGCCCTTCCCCGACTCCGCGCATAGCGAGAGCATAGTGCACCGGGCTGCCCTTTTTTTTTCCTGTGGCTTGTCATACAAAAATTTTGGAATTGCTCCTGGTTGTGCATTTATGTCGCATCATTATGTAGCTTGCCTATCTTAAGGATCATATTCATTCCTCCAAATATTTTAACCATTGTGGTCTGTGAGGCTTCCCCAGACCTCACTAGTAGGATGATTATTGGGTTGATGTTGTTGTTGGTCTGTGAGGCTTAGAAATATTAGTTTGTCGGACAGAGAGTTTTTGTTGAATTCTAGTTATAGGCTTCAAATCGTTTCATTTGGCGCAAAACTTTTTACTGGCTTGATACCTTTTATACCTTTTCTGCAGGAGCTGAGACTAGATATATGCAGTTATTGATTTGGAAAATATTTTTTCCCCTAATGAAGCTGGTTCATTCCATTGATCGTGAATTATTTAACAAGGTAAAAATATTCATTTCTGTTGAATAAGGATATATATAAAATTTTATGGACTTCAGATTATAGGTGATGGGGTTTTTTTTTTTTTTGGTTTCTGATTTTCTCCGACTGAATGTGACGACGGATTTAGGTTGCAGGCATGACTTTCAGTGTTGTCTCTGACACAAACAGTTGGGGGGTTGTTGAAGTAACCATTATCCCATTTTTGTTAGGATTGGTCAGACTATCTATGACTGAGATTCAAAGTGAAGAGTTAGATGCTTATAAATGGTGCATGACTTCTAATTATTCGGAAGACCGGCATTTGGAGCCACGGTGCACACTAAATTTATGTTCACAGTTAAGAGACAACGAGATATATGACAATCTTGTGCAATGCAATCCTAACTATTTGCCGCTGCCTGTTTCTTGTCATATTTTAACCTTGATACTAGATGCTGCTCAGCAAAGTTTACATACAGTGAGATCAGTATCTGGATTGGACTCCGTAGACGGATGCTGCACTGATATATTTTCTGCAAAGTTGCTCTGGGATCTTTGCAATATTACAATTCAAATGCTTTCACAAAGCTTGGAGCATCGTTCTTCTGCAATTACCTTTTTGCTGCCCTCCATATTCAGAGCGCTTGATTCTCATTCTGCTTTTGAAGTCTCAATTAATGGACAGAACTATATACTTTCTCGGTAAAATTCTCTTGCTTTTTAAATGGACATGAAATGATGATGTCTTATTCATGTATAAAGTGTCTGAATTCTGGACTTATGCCACTAGATTATTGCTCTTTTAGGAGAAATATTTTAGAGAAACTATGGAAGAGTTGCAAGACATTGTTTTCTTTGGGGCCCCTGGAGAGAAGAGATGCATATTCTATACTTTCTCTGTACCTGTCTCTCTTTACTTATACTGATGAATGCCAGTATATTTATATGAGTAGCACGGCAGAAGTGTTTGATTTGAGAGCAGAGAAACAATTCTGGGATGAAATGAAAAAAGGCTTGGTATGTTGTGCATCTACTATAATGTGTTTCCATTGTTTGATAATAGCGCTTGCGACAAGCCTACAAGTAACGTTTTTATTATTATTATCTAATATCTGTAATCTTCTTAGGTTGATAAAGAGAGCTCAGTGAGGAAGCAATCTTTATATATACTGAAGAGAACCATAAATTTAGACGAGAAAAACCAGTATCAAACCACTGTTAAGACCATAGACGAGAGAAGTTTAGTCTGTCGTGGTATGACTAAAAAGGAAAGGTGGGCTGAGGAGGAAGCTAAGTCCCTGGGAGTTGGGATAATTAGCAACAAAAGTGATTTCCTTTCCAGTTGCTACCAGAAATGGGAGGCATTTTTTCTTCTTTATGAAATGCTGGAAGAGTATGGCACTCACTTGGTCGAAGCAGCATGGAGTCACCAGGTTTGATCACACGATGACAAATACTTTCACATTCTCTTTGCATAGCTGTGAAACGTCTTTTGGTAATCAAAAATGCATTTAGCATTAGCAACATTCCCTCGTATACATTAAGCTGATGAAGGAATACCGCTGAACCCTCATATTAGGATGATTTATTAATTTATTGATTAGAAATAAATGTATTACTCCCTCCGGTCCACAATAAGTGACCAATTTGCTTTTTTATTTTGGTCCAAAATAAGTGTCCGTTTATATAATCAAGAAAGAATTCCATTTGTTTTTAAAAAATTACCCTTATGTACATATCCTTAAAAAATTTTCTTCCTCACATTAAATATTTAATTAAGGGTAGTTTAGTCCTACTAGGTATTTTTGTATAGAATTTAGTATTTTCTTAATGGGTGTGCCAAAAGCAAATTGGTCACTTATTGTGGACCGGAGGGAGTAATTTTTAGCTATTTTGCTTGACTGGAGTGTTGAGATTCTAAAAACTCAAACCAAGAAAGTAAAAAGTTTGTGATTTAAGAAATTGATTATAGTTCAGTGCGCGATCTTATGGTGCACTTCTCTTCCGGATCTTTTTTCCTTTTGATTTTATGCTTTTTCCGTATAGGTTTCCTTTTATGTGTGATTTGATTTGCTGCTGAAGTTTATCGATTCCAGTCATATGGGATGTATCATCACTATCACATACTAACAAACACTACTGTATAACTAATTTTCCCTGCAGATGACCTTGTTGCTTCATTCCTCTTTGTCTCCAGAGAATTCAGTAAAAACTATCAATGGAAATGTGTGCCAAATTTGGATGGACAGTTTAGAAGAAATTTTTGAGTGGTTAGCTGTACTGTGGGAACGTGGTTTTTGTCATGATAATCCTCAAGGTAGAGGGAAAAAAATAGTAGACTGATATTATTATGGTAGAGAAAACTTATCTGATTGATTGTTTTAATGATTTACCACATTAACATCCTGCTACTTTTTTTAATTCTTTTTTAAACATTCTGCTACTTTTTTTTATTCCTTTTCTTTTTCCATTGCAGTCCGGTGCTTGGTCATGCAGTCATTTCTGTGTACAGAGTGGAGAAAATACAACCACTGCGCAAAGTTGGTTCCGCAAAATTTCGTTACTGGTTCACTTGTAGAAGGACTGAATGATCCTGTGCACAACAAAGATTTTGGTATGTTTATCTCTAGATCACTTATAGGACATGTATGTCTTTGTGGTCCATTTTGTCCTTTGTTGCTCAAGTGGCGTTTTACAAGCAGCTGATGTGGGTGGTGCGATGTGGAAGCAAATGGAGAACGAATGACCTCTGCTACACTGTAATTGGATTGGGTTGCCTGATTTTGGAATTTCTTGACACTTTAGGGCTAAAGCTTTAGTATTATGAAACTTTAGGACTGAATGATCCTGTGCACAACAAAGATTTTGGTATGTTTATCTCTAGATCACTTATAGGACATGTATGTCTTTGTGGTCCATTTTGTCCTTTGTTGCTCAAGTGGCGTTTTACAAGCAGCTGATGTGGGTGGTGCGATGTGGAAGCAAATGGAGAACGAATGACCTCTGCTACACTGTAATTGGATTGGGTTGCCTGATTTTGGAATTTCTTGACACTTTAGGGCTAAAGCTTTAGTATTATGAAACTGGCATATCAAAAGCTTTAGAATGGAGGACTATGGATTACACAAAGGTTTCTGAGAAGTGAGAAGGGCAGAGCCTCAGTGTTGATGCATGAGGGAGAAAATTTGAGTCAGGCTACTCCTTTCTCTCCTGAAAAACTGGAACTGAAATGTTACCATCTCAAAAGAAAAAAAATGGAACTCAAACTGTCCTTCTGGATGTCCCAAAATAAAACATAAGGCACTTATCATTAGTTTATACTTCATGAACGGGGGTGATCGCAGAAAAATATGGGGTCTTGGTAGGCGGATGGACGACTAAAAATATTACCCTCTGGTGGAGAAGAATAGTGCAAGATCCACAGAGACATTGATGTAATTTGAAAGTTGTAATTCATTTTTGATACAGTGATGGACTTCCTGAGCTCCTTGAGAAAGGAGAAAAATCCTATGTGTCTTTTGTATCTCTAGCACTTTCTTTGTGCTTGGACAATTAATACATTTCGTTATTTTAAATAAAGATTTAGTAACATTCTATAGCCATTCAGACATGCTGCTGGAATACATGTATCATGACTGTACTGATTCTTTTGTTTGTGCATATGTTACATAGGTGTAAGAGGAGTTTACTCTACCTGGACAATTGAAGCTGCTGCCCAATTTTTTTCCCAGTACAGTAGTTATCTAGATGAAAGGTATGCTATCACATATTGATAAGTTCTTACTTCAACTATTAGGATTAGAATTTTATAATTTTTGTTGGATGGAACTAGTGGTGATAGACCTATTTATGAGTTGGAAGAGAGTCGCAGTCTGATTAAAAATGGGATTGTGTATGGAAGCTGATTATTTTAAACTTAAACCCTCTAAAATAGTAATGGAAGTTTGCAGATGAGGAGAACACTTTGTGCAAGGAAGTGATTAAGTGAAGAATAGGAATACTCACCTTGCATGATGTCTAGACGAAGTGATCCAAACATATGGGATTACTTATGAAAGAGACTATAAAGGGGGGAAAAGAGTTCAGTCAGTTCACAAAATCTGTCGGCTACTCAGTTCATGTAGGGTTCAATTGCCTTTCATTTTCCTGATCCAAAATTAAACAAGTATCTGTTGGCTACTCAGTAGGAAAAAGGAACTGTTTTCAGGTTTTGTTTGAATTTTGGCGTGGTGATATTGCTCTAAAGGATGAATTTCCTCATCTGTTTTTGATGGCAAATGCTAAAACAGCCACAGTAACCCATATACTTAATAAGGAATTTCGTCGGTGCTCTAGAAGTTAAACAAAAACAAAAAGTTAGTCCTAATCTACACGATTTTGTCCTGTTTCTCATGGAGAATATTTTAGCAAACTTCGGAAGAAAGTTATTTGTGAGGAGAGAGAGACTTATTGCTTTTGCAGTATAGCCTGGAAGCGTAATCTAGCTTGTAAACAACTGCCGAGGATCGGGTATTTCCTACCAAGCAAATATGGAAGTTGGAGGATCAGTTATTTCATGAGTGTTAGATAGTTATTTAAAAAATGTGAATTAGTCGTAGTCCCCCATAGAATAGGAGTAGGATATGTATTGTATTAATAAGGCGCATTGTATTATAATTGAATAGAATATCAATAATATATTTTTCTCCCGTGTTTTCTCACATGGTATAAGACCGTGAGAGATCCTCCGCTGTGCAAAAATACCAGCGATTTCGGGAAGAACAAATAAGAAAAACGCAAAAATCAGCTTCACTACGAGTCATGCCGAACTCCTGAATAACTGTGCTGAACTTACCAAGCTCGAGGGGACTGTTTCAAATCATATAGTGACCTGCGCAATCGGCATACAAGACCACTCCCCCCGAGCAACAAAACCAGGTGGTTGCTCCATATAAACTTCTTCCTCAAGATCACCGTGGAGAAAAGCATTCTTAATGTCTAACTGATAAAGAGGCCAATGACGTACAACAACCATGGACAAAAAGAGACGAACATATGCTACTTTAGCCACGGGAGAGGAAGTGTCACTATAATCAAGCCCAAAAATTTGAGTGTATCCTTTTGCAACAAGACGAGCCTTAAGCCGATCAACCTGGCCATTCGGACCGACTTTGACTGCATAAACCCAAGGACAACCAACAGTAGACTTACCCGAAGGAAAATGAACAAGCTCCCAAGTGCCACTCGCATGTAAAGCAGACATCTCGTCAATCATAGCCTGTTGCCATCCTGGATGAGATAGTGCCTCACCTATAGACTTAGGGATACAGACAAAGATGATATAAAAGCGTAATGAGGCGATGACAGACGATGATAACTCAAACCGACATAATGGGGATTAGGATTAAGTGGATCGTACACCTTTGCGGAGTGCAATTGGTTGACTAAGAGGAGACAAGTCTGCAGTAGGTGCAGAATCTGATGCAGGACGTGAATCACCTGGGCCTGATGCTGGACGTGGACGACGATGATAAGTCAAGAGTGGTAGAGCTCCAGAAGGTTGAACTGGAGCAATAGGTGGTGGAGCTGCAACTGGAGCTGTAGGTGATGGAGCTGGAGTCATGGAGGAAGATGAATGGGAGATAGTGACTGAATCTCCGAAAGATAAAGCTGGTAGCACCTCAGAAATATCTAAGTGATTACCTGGACCTGTGAAATATGATTGGGTTTTAAAGAAAGTAACATCAGCGGACATAAGGTACCGATGGAGGTCAGGAGAATAACATCGATAGCCCTTTTGCATTCTCGAGTAACCGAGAAATACGCACTTAAGAGCACAAGGAGCTAACTTATCTTTTCCTGGAGTAAGGTTATGAACAAAACACGTGCTTCCAAAGACACGGGGTGGAGAGAGAACAAAGGTAAGTAAGGAAGTGGACTTGCTTGACCTATTCCAGTTGCCATGGTTTGAGACCCGTTGGCCATTGTGACTGTTGGGAGAGATTGAGAACACGAAATAGTAGTGAAAAGAGATTTGTTACCAGAAATATATTCAGATGCGCCTGAATCAATGACCCACGACTCAAACCAGTTGCCATGGTTTGAGACCCATTGGCCATTGTGACTGTTGGGAGAGATTGAGAACATGAAATAGTAGTGAAAAGAGATTTGTTACCAGAAATATGATCAGATGCGCCTGAATCAATGACCCAAGACTCAGAGGTTGAAGATTGGGAGACACAAGTCACGCTACTATCTGTTTGAACAACGGAAGCTATCCTTGAAGATGTTTGTTTACATGCTTTGTACTGAAGGAACTCAATATAATCCGGTAAAGAAACCATCTGGATTGGATTCAATGCATTGGATCCAACGGATTGTGAGTTAAAGGCTTCTGATACGAATGCCATTATAATATTTTCATGGTTTGAGATCCGTTGGCCATTGTGACTGTTGGGAGAGATTGGGAACATGAAATAGTAGTGAAAAGAGATTTGTTACATGAAATATGATCGGATGCGCCTGAATCAATGATCCAAGACTCAAACCAGTTGCCACGGTTTGAGACCCATTTGCCATTGTGACCGTTGGGAGAGATTGAAAACATGAAATAGTAGTGAAAAGAGACTTGTTACCAGAAATATGATCAGCTGCGCCTGAATCAATAACCCAAGACTCAGATGTTGAAGATTGGGAGACACAAGTCATGCTACTATTTGTTTGAACAACGGAAGCTATCCTTGAAGATGTATGTTTACACGATTTGTACTGAAGGAACTCAATATAATCCGGTAAAGAAACCATCTGGATTGGATTCAATGCATTGGATCCAACGGATTGTGAGTTAAAGGCTTCTGATACGAATGCCATTATAATATTGCGCCGGAAAAAGCACAAATTTTCTGGGAATTACTGTTCTCGCCGGAAAACTCACTGTTCACGCCGGAAAAATAAAAAAGTTGTCGGATTTTGGTGTAACCTGGATGGGTGGGCTCGGAAACACCTCGTGACCAAACTGTCCTCAAGAAGGTCTGTTGGAAAGTGGCTGAAAATAGCTGCACGTGCTGGCGCGTGGGACAGACGCACCGGCAGATCTCTCGCTTCTGTAGGTGTGTGTGGGCGCGTGAGATGTCATTTGCCGGAGATTCTGGCTGGGGTTTGCTCGCCGTAGGATTCTTAACCTTGTTATGGTGTTGGTTTTCGTACAACACCAACGGAAAAGGACTGACGCACATCCACCGGAATTCGTGCAGTGACTGCTTTGTTTTTTTCCCTTCCCGGAGTCGTCGGTATTTTTGCACAGCGATGAATCTCTCACGTTAGCTCGGATATCATGTGAGAATGCACGAGAGAAAAATATTATTAATTATCTTAAGTGTTGTACAATGCCCTATTTATGTACAGTGATTACATAATAATAGATATCTACCTCTCGATGTGGGACACTATACATAACTAACTACTTAGCAGGATCGATGCTATTCATCTGACTTCCAGCGGTACCTTATGTCTGCTGATGTTACCTACTTCTTACAGGTCCAGGTGATTACTTAGATATTTCTGAGGTGTTACTAGTTCCATCTTTTGGAGATTCAGTCACTATTTCCCATTTATCTTCCTCCACAACTCCAACTCCACCACCTACAACTCTAGTTCAACTCCACCACCTACAACTCCAGCTCTAACTCCATCACCTATAACTCCAGTTTCAGCTCCACCACCTACAGCTCCACCACTCCTAACTTATAATCGTCGCCCGCGCCTAGCATTATGCCCAACTGATTCACGTCCTGCACCTGGCTACTGTGGACTTGTCTCCTCTTTCAACCGATTGCTTTTCGAAAAGGTATACAGTCTACACTTAATCCTAATCCCCATTATGTCGGTTTAAGTTATCATCGTCTGTCATCATCCTATTATGCGTTTGTATCATCTTTGTCCTCTGCTTCTATTCCTAAGTCTACGGGTGAAGCATTGTCTCATCCAGGATGACGACATACTATGATTGACAAGATGTCTGCTTTACATACGAGTGGTACTTGGGAGCTTGTTCCTCTTCCTTCAGGTAAATCTACTGTTGGTTGTCGTTGGGTCTGTGCAGTCAAAATGGTCCAGATGGCTAGGTTGATCGACTTAAGGCTCATCTTTTTGCCAAAGGATATACTCAGATATTTGGGCTCGGTTATAGTGATACTCTCTCCCGTGGCTAAAATATCAGTACGCCTTTTTCTATCCATCGCTATTGTTCGGCATCGACATCTCTATTAATTATTAAGAATGTTTTTCTTCACGGTGACCTTGAGGGTGAGGTTTATATGGAGCAACCATCTGGTTTTGTTTCTCAGGGGGAGTCTAGTGGCCTTGTATGTTAGTTGCGCCGATCCCTCTATGGTCTAAAGCAATCTCCTCGATCTTGGTTTGGTAAGTTCAACACAATTATTCCGGAGTTTGGCACGACTCGTAGTGAAGATGTTCACTCTGTGTTTTATCGGCATTCTGCTCCAAATCTCTATCTTTATCTGGTGGTTTATGTTGACGATATTGTTATTACCGGCAATGATCAGGATGGTATTACTAGGTTGAAGAACCATCTCTTTCAGCACTTTCAGACTAAGAATCTGGGCATGTTAAAGTATTTTCTGGGTACTGAGGTCGCTCAGTCTAGTTCAGGTATTGTGATCTCACAACAGAAGTATGCCTTGGACATTCTTGAGGAGACAGGAATGAAAGGTTGTAGACCTGTTGACACTCCTATGAATCCGAATTCTAAACTTTTGCCAGGACGGGGAGAGCCGCTTAGTGATTATAGGCTACTGGTTGGTAAATTAAATTACCTCACAGTGACTAGACCTAACATTTCCTTCCTTGTGAGTGTTGTGCTGCGTCAGTTTATGGATTCTCCCTGTGATAGTTATTGAGATGCAGTTGTCCGCATTCTTCGGTATATAAAATCAGCTTCGGGCAAAGGATTATTGTTTGAGGATCGAGGCCATGAGCAGATCGTTGGATACTTAGATGCTGATTGAGTAGGATCACCTTCTGATAGACGTTTTATGTCTGGATATTGTGTTTTAGTAGGAGGTAATTTGCTTCTTAGAAGAGCAAGAAACAGAATGTGGTTGCTCGGTCTAGTGCAGAAGCAGAATATCGAGCAATGGCTATGGCAACATGTGAGCTAGTTTGGATCAAACAGTTGCTCAAGGAGTTGAAATTTGGTGAGATAAGCAAGATGGAACTTGTGTGTGATAATCAAGTTGCCCTTCATCATCAAATCCGGTGTTCCATGAGAGAACTAAACACATTGAGATTGACTATCACTTCGTTGGAGAAAAGATACTCTCAAGAGATATTGCTACAATGTTTGTGAAGTCGAATGATCAGCTTGCAGATATTTTTGCAAAGTCCCTCACTGGTCCTCATATTAGTTGCATATGTAACAAGCTCGGTAAATATAATTTGTATGCACCGGCTTGAGGGGGAGTGTTAGATAATTATGTAAATAATGTGAATTAGTCGTAGTCCCACATAGAATAGGAATAAGATATGTATTGTATAAATATGGCTCATTGTATTATAATTGAATAGAATATCAATAATATATTTTTCTCCCGTGCTTTCTCACACTGAGATAGCTGGTGGAATCCTCTCCTACATCTTACGGCGAGTAAGGAATTCAATAAAATCTTAGTTGGCTATTTAGGCCGAGGTTAATTTTATGAAGATTTATCTGACCGAAAGCCCCCAAGGTTTTGGCTGAGTGGTCAAAGTGCAGCGCATGATGTGTGAGCTAAGTGCACATCACAGCTCACGAGAAGGATAGAGCTGCGCCAATATCCACGTGTCTCGGATGATGCTCCATCTGGCCCTTGAGGATTTCTCGGTATTAAAAAAAATATTTTGAAAATGGATGGTCTCTTCAAGGAGCACTTTTGAAACTTGAAATTATACATACAACACTCCTGATAAAAGCAATTAAGGAGCTGTATTATAGATTTTCTCTAATCTATAAGCTCTTCCAATTTGAATGTGGAACTGGTGTCTCCATTATTACTCTGCCATGCTTTTCATCTCTGTATTAAGCATCTTAGTTATTTTAATTTTTTTTTGTTTTCTTGGGTCTTCACTATATCCAAAATGACTTTCTTGGATATTCAAAGGTCATATTTTTTAATCTCAGTGGCGAATTGCACCTCCTCTAAATCTCCAGTACCAAGCAACATAGACTTCAACATGATTTTTCTAGGAGAGCCATCATTGAACTGGTTTTATAAAACCAATTTAATAGTTTGAAGTTTCATTTGGTGACAGGAATCAGTTTGCTTTTCTGAATAGTTTGGCTTCCATTGCTAAGAGGCAATCTTTTGGACGAGCTGGATTAATGTGCCTTACAAAGTGCATTTCTTCAGCAGCTTATGGTATTGGACAATGCGGTGATATATCACCAATCATTTTGCAAGATAAATATGCACAGGAGGAGTCTTACATGAGTGATAAAGCAGACTTGCTCGACAGTTTCCGATATATTATTGAAAGCACTAAACAACATTTCAATCCATCTTATCGGCACCAAGGTCCATAAATAGATTGCTGGTAGTGCCGAAAATTTCATCATCAGTATTTTAATTCACAATCATGGTAATCCATCTTGTTTCATCCAGTTTGTGAGAACATTCTAGCTGCTGCTGCTTCTGTGATGATTCCTCTTGACATTCCAATTGAAACACTTCTACTTTTCATTTCAAGCTTGCCGCGAGAAATTACTGATAGTGGAGGTATGTCAATGTGTACGTGCATATCCTTTTACCAGCATGCTGATTTGCTTTTGGAATATCTTTGATTCATCTATTTGCAGATATCGATAGACTATTTTTTTTCAGAAGTAAATATTGATAAACAAGGTCCTTTCCCTTTGCCAATTTAGGTTCTTTGAGATCAAGGGTGCAAGATTGGCTTTGGATGAGCGGCGACAAACCTTCTATATCTGACCGTGTACAAACAAATCTCAAGCTTTTGGAATCTCTCATTGGTTACCAGAGAAAGTTGATAAGTTCTTGTCATGCAATTGGTACTTCTGTTACCTATGATGATGAAGACTTGGATTCTTGGGGATCTGAAGCAAAAAGATGGACAAGGGTGCTTTTTCTTGTTATCAAGGAAGAAGAGGACTTGAATCCAATATTCACGGTTTGCTTTCTCTATGCTTATTAGAAATAAGGACCTGGCAGTGCGCTCCACAATAATTTACTGTTCTTTGCGCTATTTTGACGTATTATTTAGAACACATAACAATGGCAATTACGCCTCAATTGCGAACTAGTTTGGATTTGGCTACTGCATTCTGCTCCATTTGTACTAGTCTCATTGCAATGCTCAATATATTGTCTTTTAATACACATTAGGTTTTCTCTAACACTGGAGGTTTCACTCTATCTTCACTGCTGATACAAATCTCTACACTAAGTAGAAAGAATTGTGTGAACACCTGACTTATATAAGTGTAGCTATACGAGACCATGCTTTAATTTCAACTAGTTGGTATCTCTATATAGATCTTTTGCTTCCATATGAATTTTTCTTTGATAAGTTCACATGGATTCAAGGGATTGTAAATGTTTTGATACAACTTCCTTCTATATGATTTTACCTCGTACCGAGAACTCTTCTATCAGCTTCTATCATCAGTGTCTAACCGGTGCATTTGAAGGTTTATGACATGGCAAACAATTTCAGGCAGCCTCCTCTATTTTATCCTTTATATGTCTAACTTGTAACTTCTGTTGAGTATGGTCATTTACGATCTTGTCTAATCTTGTGAAATTCTGAAGTAGCTGTTACTGGCTAATAGCATATTTCATTCTAAGCTTGCTTTTCTTGTGTTCATGTGCTTTCTCATCTTTATCCTTTTAGGAAGACAATAAGAATGGGGACTAAACAAACAGCTGAGGGAGGAAAAGTGGGAGTGAGAGTTGTGGTTCAGGATATCCCATTTTTACGTACTTCTCTTGTCTTTTTCATTCTAGGCTGATGTTTCACCTTAGCTAGATGCGCCCTATTCTGGATTCTTCTCTTTCATCATATAACATTGCATCAGTTGTTGTTAAGTGTCTGTTTGTTTTCGAGTGATTCTTAGAGATGACCAAGTAAATAAAATTTGGTCTTGTGATGGTGTTCTCTAAATTTGCTAACTTATGCATAAGTGCCCAAACAATGTGGAGCTTATTTGGCCTACGAATTATATAATAGTTTTTGGTCCCAGTTGTTATAAGGTTCTTGTAATTCGGAGTAACTGTAGATGGCTAATGGCATATTTTCATTTCAATGCTTGCTTTTTGTTGTGTTCATGTGCTTTCTTTTCTTTATCCTTTCTGGAAGAGAATTGGGATGTGGGTTAAACAAACAGCTGAGGGAGGAAAATTGGGAGTTGGACTTGTGGTTGAGGACATCTGATTTATATTTGCTTCTCGTCGTCATTTATTCTAGGCTGCTGTTTCACCTTAGCTAGCCATGTCCTGTACAGGTTTCTTCTGTTTCGTCATATAACATTGCATCAGTTGTTGTTAAGTGTCTGGTTGTGTTTGAGCAATTCTTGATGATCAAGTAAATGAGATTTGGTCTTGTGATGGCTCTCTAAATTTGCCTAGTTATGCATAAGTGCCAGTTATAGGGTTGTAACACTTGTAGCAACTTGTATGCACAGTTTATGCAAGACCATGGGGATAATTTATGCGATATGAGCAACAATTTGGAGTGGGTACCTGTGAAATTTCTCATACTTCTCTTGAGCTTCATCCATGAGCTACAAGTACTCCAAGGGAGAACAGTTGACTGCTTGAAAACAGGAAGCTCGAAAACAAGCCTTGAGAGTTCTGACAAAGTTGGCCAATATTCAATGATGAAAAACTCGATCATTTTTGCGGAGTTCTCTAAATTGTTTTTCTCTATATTGGTTAGCTACCAGGACTCTTCTCTGTTATTTCATCTATGGCTTTTTATGAGTTCTCTAAAATCCTGAACTGCCTGCTTACAGGATGCACTAGTCTCATATGCTGGAACGTCGTGCAGCATTTTTTGGTCAAAACACATGGAAGAGTGTGGGGATTTTTCTGGTTCCATCCGAGGCAGGCTGGGTGGTCCAAGTCAGCGTCGGTTGTCATCTTCAATGACCAGTTCAGTTTTGCAGGCTGTATGATCCTCTATGTACATAATTTTGTGGGCATGTATACTGCATTCGTGCAGGGCCTTTGATGTTGATGTAGCATCTGCAATTCATATCCTTTTATCATGGTTTAATTTTGAATTAAACTCATCTTATAAACTAATAATCTCTAGCATTTAGGGTCTCGACATCTAATATTTGGATATGTATGTGACTCTTTAGATGTATTCACTAATGAAAGACAACTGTTTGCATTGAAATGCGCTTAGTTTAAGATGTTGGAAGATCTGCTCTCTGTGCCTTAACCTTTGTCTTTTAATCCTCAGTTTTCTATGAAAATCCTTTCTATTCTTTTTAACAATGTGGTTTCATCATGAAACTTCATTTGAAATCTGTCAGGTATATTCATGATTGCTGTCTTCTATCTTGTCAAAAAAATAATTGTTGTCTTCTAGTTGTTTGTAAGATATAAGGGGTACATAATTCCCTTCCTCAAAAAAAAAAAAAAAAAAAAAGAAAGAAGTGATACCTAATTCTGTCTGTCAAATATCCTAGGAGTTTGATCTTTTGATAAATAGGGTGTATGTGGAATTGTTTCTGTAAGTGTTCAATATGTTTTCTTCACATAAAGACACAATTCTTAATGCTTCTCCATAGGCATTTGAACAATCAATCAATCCTTTCTCCTCATTCCCAGAATTGCCTAATTTGTTTTCTATTTTTTTTCTAGTTATCAGATATATAACTTTCTCACTTTGTGTTCTAACAAACCTTTGGATAGGTGACGTCTATAAAAGCAGTTGCTTCCATCTTCAGTTGGTCCGCACAGTTTGGCGCTGATGCTTCGCTCAAATCTGTTGTTACCTATCTGTGGAATTTTTGCTGGAAAATTAGTAGTACATCTCTGGCATGTAATTCAGAGGTAAGATTTAGAAAATCATGGGTATGCATAGCGGCCAATTGATTTGACTATCTTGCTTCCATTGTTTTTTAATTCCTCAACCAGATTGAGGCGGAAATCTGCCTAGCAGCATATGAAGCACTGGCTGGTGCTTTGGATGGATTAGTGTCCATGTTCTCTCTGCTGTCGTTGGATCATGTCACAGAACATGATGAGTTAACTCCATTAGAAGCTGATGGTAAATCAGTCTTGGATTCCTTACTCAGGACTTTGCTTCAGAACATCAACAGCATAGTTGCAGTGGGCAATTTGGCACGAACTCGACGAGCAGTTTTATTGAACTGGAAGGTGATCTTCTTTGCCTTTACTTGATACATGCATAAGGTTATATGTACTAGGAGATTATATCTAGTGTATCCATATTGAACATGTGATATTCATCTTAAAAGGTAGGCTAAAGACTGAAGGAGGGTGGTGGTGGCATTGAGCAAAACAGTTGTTCGAAATAATTCGCGGTATTGAATGACTAATAATACTTGACATCTCTGATGCATCACCTGAAAATGAAAGTAAAGAGCACGCAATTACCCTAAACATCTCCCTGTAGCTCGAGCTTGTAGCCTAAAAGCTTTGGCATATCCTCTAGAAGTAGTGAAGATGAGAAACCATGGCATAGATCAAAGAATGACACAACCCATTTGGAAAAGCTGTGTATCGGTGTTGCAATTGGAATACACAAAGCAGAATGTGTGTCTTACAGCTGAGGCTAGAAAAAATGGGCAAGTGGACATTTTTTTTTTTTGAGAAGGTAACATAAATTTGTGAAGACACCCATAATTACATAGGAGAGCCCAAGAAAGAAAGAAAAGCACCTATGATCCTTGGTCTTCTCACAAGAATCTAGAACATCAAAAATGGATTCATGATCCTCTAAAGACTTTCCTTTACACCAAAAATAGAAAAGAGCTATACACTTCATCTTTGTCTTCTGGGTGTTACTGGACTTGTCTTCAAAACACCTCTGATTTCTCTCTTCCCAGATTGTCCACCAAATGCAGGCTTGGAAAATGCTCTCTCTCTCTTTATAGCTAGAAAGATTGCCCTCTTTATTCCAGCATGCTAGAACATCAAGAGTTCTTCATGGCATTGCCCATACAATTCCTTTTAAGCTAATAAAGATTCTCCATATTTGTACAATGAATTTGCAATGCAAAAAGAGATGACTAATTGTCTCTGCCTCCTCTCCACACAAGTAACATCTAGAACACAAGTGAAATCCTCTTTTACTTAGATTATCTCGAGTTAGAACCGCTTCCTTTGCTAGTAGCCATGAAAAGCAAGCAACCTTATAGAGGATTTTCACTTTCCATATCATCTTCCATGGCCAACAACCAACCTAGTTGTTTGCCCGGTTGAATTCCTTATATGCAGACTTAACAGAAAATTTCCCATGCCTGTTCCCTTGCCATTTGATGAGATCTTGATTAGAGTTGGTTCCAGTGAATAGCTCCAGGGTCTTGTAAAACTCAATTACTCTGTCAATTTCCAAATCATTTAGAAGTCTTCTGAATGTAAGGTTCCAACCTTGATTAGTCCATACCTCATCTAAAGTTGCTTGTTGTTGTTGGTTCAAGGTATATATGTCAGGAAAGAGTAGCTTCAAAGGGCCTTGGCCGAGCCAGTTGTCTTCCCTCAAGGAAATCTTCCTACCATTCCCAACTTTGAACTTTACCTTGTCACTCACTTTTGGCCACAGTTGCTAATTGACTTCCATACACTGACACCATATGGACTTCTCACTGGTTTGGTTGTCCATTTTCCTTCCATTCCATATTTCTCCCTAACTACCTCTCTCCACAGTGTTTGCTCCTCTGCCGCAAATCTCCATAGCCACTTCATCAACAGACTCTGGTTCTGAATTCTCAGACCTTTGATTCCTAATCCCCCTGTCTTCTTGCTAGTGGTAAGAGAGTTCCATTTGACCAGGTGGAACTTCTTCTTGTCACTGTTGCCTTCCCATAAGAAATTTCTTCTTAATGCATTTATTCTCTTCACTACATTAATTGGCATTGGAAATAGAGACATCATATAGGTAGGCATGGCATCAAGAACAGAGTTAATCAAGATTAGCCTTCCCCCCATAGATATTGGTTCTTCCAGTTTGCTAGCTTCTTTTCACACTTCTCCAGAACACCATTCCAAATTCCTTTTGACTTGCTCTTGGCTCCCAGTGGCATCCCCAAATAAACAGTAGGTAATTCACCTACCTTCCCTCCATGAATCTCAGCAAGTCTTTGAATCTCCAAGACCTCATTAACTGGATAAATGAAGCTTTTATGCCACTTAATGTGTAGTCCAGAGGTGGCTTCAAAGAGAATGAAGATCACCCTTAGCATTTTCAGTTGTTCTCTATCAGCTTCGCAAAATACCGGAGTATCATCAGCATACTGCAAGTGGGAGATCATCATGTTGCTATCAGCCCTAGAGTTCACCTTGAAGCCCCTGATCCAATTGTTTGTTTGAGCTTTTTTCAGCATATCATTCATTCCTTCCATAGCCATGATGAATAGGAAAGGGGAAAGGGGATCCCCTTGCCTCTAAGAGAAGGGAAGAAACCAACTGGTGCTCCATTGATGAGTACTGAAAATCTCACAGTAGATATGCAGTATTTTATCCGGTTTATCCATCTTCCTCCAAAGCCCATTTTCCTTAGAGTTTCCAGAAGAAAGTTCCAGTTCAGGTGATCATAGGCTTTCTCTATGTCCAGCTTGAAAAGTAACCCAGGTTCCTTGCTTGTTTTCCTGGTATCAATGCATTCATTTGCAATTAGGACTGCATCCATAATCTGTCTTCCCCTAATGAATGCCATCTGTTGAGTATCTATCAATATCAAACTGATAGGCCTGAAATCTCTCAGTTCTTTTGCCCCCACCTTCTTAGGAATCAAAGCCACAGAAGTAGCATTGAGGCTCCTTTCAAACATTCCTTGTTTATGGAAGTTCTGAACAACAGCTACCACTTCCTTTTTTAACCACATCCCAACAGTTGATGAAAAAGGCCATTGAGAATCCATCTGGGCCAGGTGCTTTGTCTCCAGCACATGCCTTCACACTATCCCATATCACCTGCTCTTCAAATGGACTCTATAACATTAAGTTATCTTCTGGTGTAATCATCTGGTTGTTTCTGATGGAACCTAGTGGCCTCCATTCTTCTTCTTCTTTGTAGAGCTTTTGGTAGAACCTGATCACCTCCCTCTTAATATCTTCAGGATTCTGAATAGATTCCCCTTCAACAATCAACTGGTCAATGTTGTTATATCTCCTGTGAGCATTAGCTGTTCTGTGGAAGAATTTTGTGTTCTGTCTCCCTCTTTTAACCGGAGGGCCCTGGATCTCTGCCTCCATGCTACTTTTTCATGGCTTGCAATCTCCTCAAACTCCATGGTCACTGAAGTTTTTGTGAATATTTCCTCCTTTGTCAAGCTCCTTTGGTCATGTATCTCTTCCAGCTCTGCAAGTTGGCTGAGAATATTTGTTTTCTGCAATGCTAAGTTGCCTTATAAAGTTTTGCTCCATTCTTTAAGCTTTGCCTTCAGTGCCTTAAGTTTAGACACTAGAATGAAATCAGGCCTTCCTTCACATGTGAAAGAGTTCCACCATTCTTGCACTCTGCCTTTGAATCCTTCTGTCTGCAGCCACCAGTTCTCAAACTTAAAATATGATTTGATTGGATCCAACTGCCACATTGAAGCATCAGCGGGGAATGGTATGAAGTCACTCTATGAAGCACAAATTGTTTTATGTTTCTAAAGTATTCATTCCATTCAGTAGAGATCAAGAATCTATCCAGTCTTGCTGCTATTACATGTCTGTCACCTTTGTTCCACGTGTACTCACTCCCTGATAATTGAATGTCTACCAGCTCCATGTCTTCAATGAAATTTGAAAACTCAGTCAAAACTCTTGTGAATCTGGAACAGTTCTTCTTCTCTGATGGGAACTTTACAGTGTTGAAATCCCCACATACCACCCATGGTCCATCAAAAAGACCTCTTGCACTTGCAATCTCCCACCATACTTCCTCCCTCTTTCTTCTGTCATTAGGAGCATACACTGCTAAGAGGTGCCATGAGTAGTCCTGAGTCTTGCCTGAAAATTTGCAAGTGATAGTATGTGCTCCCACACAACATACTTCCCCCTTCCATATTTTCCCATCCCAGATTACTACAATACCTCCTCTAGTCCCACTAGTGACTAGCCTCTAATTGTGCAAATTTCACCCATCTATTACCACATAATTCTTGTACTTTTTCCTTGATATCCCCTTCTAATTTTGATTCTTGGAAGCAAATAATCTCTGTCTTCCACCTGATAATCAGACTATTAATCACTCTCCTCTTTCTAATTCCCCCTGTTTCTAGTTCCATTACTCTTGAACCAGTGTTTTTAAGAACGAGAAGCGCAAAAAAGCGACAAGGGCTCGCCTCGCTTCAAAAGCGAAGCGCAAAGCGAAGTGCACACTTGAAGTGCAATTCGTAAAAAACATAATGTAAAATTATAAATAATCAAAACTTCAATTTAAAAACTTAAAAGAAGGTACTAGGTACCACCAAATCCTCCACAAACCATAGGACAAGCAAAATCAAAGCTACTAAATTACTAGAATCAACATCTTATTCTTCTAGACTTCTACTCTTCTTGTTCTTCTTCAAGATTGTCAAAATCTTGAATTCCTCTATTATCTTCATATTGCTCGTCATCTTCTTCTTCCCCCTCCTCTTCATGATCACTTTCATCTTCATCAATTAGGGATAGGGATCGACTTGTAGTAGCCACACTTTTTTCCTTCCTAATCGAGCTTGAACTTGAAGTATTTCCCCTTAAACCATAATGATTCTCCCCAACTCCACTACCAACTGCAACATCACCCCAAGTGAAATCAGAGTCGCCTTCAAATACTTCTTCATCTTCACAATTTTCGGGGACTCCGATTAGCCACTCATTAGCCTCACAATATTGTCCAAAAGAATTGGATCAATTATATTGCGGTGGTTGTAGCGACGCCTCAAAGCTCTATTGTATTTTATAAACACTAGATTATGGAGGCGCTTCAAGGTTAGTCGATTCCTCTTCTTTGTATGAATCTGCAAACAAGATGTGTCAACTAATTAGTAGGAGTTGGGACAATTGAGATATAATTTACTTTATCTCAAAACACGAAATAATTCTTTTTATTTCTCGCGTGTTAAAAAACGCTCCAGTTCCTTTCACATCCGGATGAGCTACAAGTTAAACTTAGAACTTTGATGGTGAAAGTCTGTAAATCCGGAGTCTCTACACCATATTGGTCCACCACTCAACTATAGAAGTAAAAAAAATGTTCAAGAGTTACAAGTATAAAAAATACATTAAAGTTAGAGCAATAAAATATAGAAACACTTGGTCACCTGGCGACTTCGCCTTTCTTTGTTTAGTAGCAAGTCAGAGCTTAAAAAGTCCTTCTGCCTTGTAAATAGCAAGCCGATCTACTATCTTTTCTTGTAAGTCTTCATCTAGGGTCAACTTGATAACAACCTGATGGAATCCTGTCCACATTTCTTTAGCCAATGAATTATTCTCATGCTAATCATAAAAGAGTGACGGGTTCGGAATAAGTCCAGCTGCATGCAAAGGTCTATGAAGTTGCTCATTCCATCTTGCATCAATGATCTGAAAGACCTTTGCATATTTCTGCTCATTAGTGAATGATGCTTGAATAGCCTCCTTGGCCCTATCCATAGCTTCATAGAGGTAGCCCATTGGTGGTTTTTGCTCCCCATCCACCAAACGGAGTACTTTAATCCAAGGGCCACCAATTTTAAGAGCATGAAGGACATTATTCCAAAAAGAATAAGAAAGAATAATGCGTGCAACATCTTTCCCTGCACTTTCCTTTGCAAATTTACTCTTGCTCCATTCCTCTGAAGTGAACAACTTTCTCAAATTGGCTTTTTGCAAGTGGATACTATGCAAAAGTTAAGAAAGTAGTGCAAACCTTGTCTTGCCCGGTTTCACCAAATTTTTTTGCATGGTGAATCTTCTCATCATATTCAATAACAAGNGGGAATGTTGCTCATAAAAAATAATAAAGGCCTGCCACCCGGGAACATTCAATGGAGAATGTTCTATAACATTAAGTACGTAGTCCGTTTACAGAGAATATGGCATTCATAGCATGTTGTTACACATTCTTTAATGGACCCCCATAATTATCATTTAATGGACCCCCATAATTATCATAATTATCATTCCCTATGTGCAACTATAAATAGTGAGTTCAACAGCCATTGTAAGGACATGAATTTCTAACAAACTTATGTTATATATTGTTCAAAGCTCAATAAAGTTGGAGTTTATTCTTCTTTTACTTCTTCTGGTTTAACTTGCCAGTGCATTCCTCTTTTATATGTTAATAATTTTACTTGTGGCTGTTGATATTGATGTGCTACCCATGATAAGATGGTCTTCTTGTATGATTTCAGTGGATAAGCCTCGAGCTGCTGCTATCAATTCCAAATCATGCACTTAAGAGTGAAGTTCATTTCAGAAAACATAACTTTCACATCTCAGACACAACACTTTTATGGACTTTCGATGATCTTGTTGACAGGTAAGCACAACCATATGTATCTTCTGAGCAATCACTAAATTAGAAATTATTAGGGTTAATTCTACTTTACCTTTGAATTATGAGTTTTGTGCTAACTCTCTTTTTTATCAAAAGTAGAATTCTNACCGAAACGGACGAGTACTTAAGTCCAAGGCCAACAATTTAGAGCATGAAGGACATTATTCCAAAAAGAATAAGAAAAAATAATGCGTGCAACATCTTTCCCTGCACTTTCCTTTGCAAATTTACTCTTGCTCCATTCCTCTGAAGTGAACAACTTTCTCAAATTGGCTTTTTGCAAAATGAACAATCTCTGATATCCCCTTCTAATTTTGATTCTTGGAAGCAAATAATCTCTGTCTTCCACCTGATAATCAGACTATTAATCACTCTCCTCTTTCTAATTCCATTAAGTCCCCTGACATTCCAAGATATGATGTTCACTAACTTTGGCTATGATTGGTAATGTAGCCCCCTGCGTCTAGTTCCATTACTCTTGAACCAGTGTTTTTAAGAGCGAGAAGCGCAAAAAAGCGACAAGGCTCGCCTCGCTTCAAAAGCGAAGCGCAAAGCGAAGTGCACGCTTTATTAAAGTGACGCGCAATTCTTAAAAAACATAATGTAAAATTATAAATAATCAAAAACTTCAATTTTAAAATTTAAACACCAAATCCTCCACCAACCATAGGACAAGCAAAATCAAAGCTACTAAATTACTAGAATCAACATCTTATTCTTCTAGATTTCTACTCTTCTTGTTCTTCTTCAAGATTGTCAAAATCTTGAATTCCTTTATTATCTTCATATTGCTCGTCATCTTCTTCTTCCCCCTCCTCTTCATGATCACTTTCATCTTCATCAATTAGGGATAGGTATCGACTTGTAGTAGCCACACTTTTTCCCCTTCCTAATCGAGCTTGAACTTGAAGTATTCCCCCTTAAACCATATTGATTCTCCCCAACTCCACTACCAACTGCAACTCAACCCAAGTGAAACCAGAGTCGCCTTCAAATACTTCTTCATCTTCACAATTTTCGGGGACTCCGATTAGCCACTCACTAGCCTCATCAATATTGTCCAAAAGAATTGGATCAATTATATTGCGGTGGTTGTAGCGACGCCTCAATGCTCTACTGTATTTTATGAACACTAGATTATGGAGGCGCTTCAAGGTTAGTCGATTCCTCTTTTTTGTATGAATCTGCAAACAAGATGTGTCAACTAATTAGTAGGAGTTGGGATAATTGAGATATAATTTACTTTATCTCAAAACACGAAATAATTCTTTTATTTCTCACGTGTTCAAAAACGCTCCAGTTCCTTTCACTTCCGGATGGGCTACAAGTTAAACTTAGAACTTTGATGGCGAAAGTATGTAAATCTCTACACCATATTGGTCCCACCACTCAACTATAGAAGTAAAAAGAAATATTCAAGAGTTAATAAGTATAAAAAATACATTAAAGTTAGAGCTATAAAATATAAAAACACTTGGTCACCTGGAGACTTCGTCTTTCTTTGTTTAATAGCAAGTCGGAGCTTAAAAAGTCCTTCAGCTGCCTTGTAAATAGCAAGCTGATCTACTATCTTTTCTTGCAAGTCTTCATCTGGGGTCAACTTGATAACAACCTGATGGAATCCTGTCCACATTTCTTTAGCCAATGAATTATTCTCATGCCGATCATAAAAGAGTGACGGGTTCAGAATAAGTCCAACTGCATGCAAAGGTCTATGAAGTTGCTCATTCCATCTTTGCATCAATGATCTGAAAGACCTTTGCATATTTCTGCTCATCAGTGAATGATGCTTGAATAGCCTCCTTGGTCCTATCCATAGCTTCATAGAGGTAGCCCATTGGTGGTTTTTGCTCCCCATCCACCAAACGGAGTACTTTAACCCAAGGGCCACCAATTTTAAGAGCATGAAGGACATTATTCCAAAAAGAATAAGAAAGAATAATGCGTGCAACATCTTTCCCTGCACTTTCCTTTGCAAATTTACTCTTGCTCCATTCCTCTGAAGTGAACAACTTTCTCAAATTGGTTTTTTGCAATGTGTTCATTTTGCAAAAAGCCTTTTTGCAATGTGTTCACATCATTAGGGTCCAAGCACAGAGGAATCTCATATAACAGACCTCCCCCTGCCTTGGACCCTAATGATGGTCATATAACGCCCGTGCTTGTTGTAGTTCCTCGTGAAGAATATTTCTGAAAAATGATCCTTGGTTTTCCATCTTTTCACATAATTTCCTTTCATTTTTGATGCTTCCTTTATGTTTTCGCACAGCCACACCATCGTCCTGCTGCTGAAAGTTGTTCTTCTAATTAGATTCCTTCCTCGTTCTGTCCACTCGTGCCATTCTTCAGCATTTGATGAACATCTCTCAATGTCATATGACTTGAAACCCACTGCAAAGTAGACGATGTTGTTCTCCCTCATAGTAGGATTAACAAGTAGAAGTTGAACTTAATAAAACAAGAAGAATTTTAAACAATGCTCACAGTGGGTGAACACTGGGTTTTGCGAAAGAAATGGAAGATTCCGGTGAGAGAGTACACTGGAAAGATCAGCTCTACAGACCTAGGAAGTAGGAAATAGAGCAGCTTTGGGGAATGTGCCTGAGAGCATTTTTTACGCGGCTTAACAATGCTCTCTTTTGCTTCAAGTATCTTTCTCAAATGGGCAAGTGGACATAGAAATAACAAAAATGTAATACAGATAGCTATTTTGAATAATATCAATGTGTTCATTTTGCTACCTAAGCAAGAAAGTTTCAGGTGGAATCAAGTTGGATTGGTCAAGAAATGGATAACGAAGCTGCTTAAAATAATTACTTATTAAAAAGAGGCTTAAATTAATACTAGTTTACTACCTGTTGTTTGAATTATTTAGACAGCAAAAGAGAAGAGAAAGATTGTTGGCTTTTGAGAAGCAGTTAGAGTAGGTAATTGTTGGGGATAATTTTCTCCGTCGAGATATAAATATAACCACTAGACCCGGTACTTGCTTTGATGCTACTTATTATTTTAGAGGATCAGTGCCATCGTTGGAGTTTATTCTTCTTTTACTTCTTCTGGTTTAACTTGCCAGTGCATTCCTCTTTTATATGTTAATAATTTTACTTGTGGCTGTTGATATTGATGTGCTACCCATGATAAGATGGTCTTCTTGTATGATTTCAGTGGATAAGCCTCGAGCTGCTGCTATCAATTCCAAATCATGCACTTAAGAGTGAAGTTCATTTCAGAAAACATAACTTTCACATCTCAGACACAACACTTTTATGGACTTTCGATGATCTTGTTGACAGGTAAGCACAACCATATGTATCTTCTGAGCAATCACTAAATTAGAAATTATTAGGGTTAATTCTACTTTACCTTTGAATTATGAGTTTTGTGCTAACTCTCTTTTTTATCAAAAGTAGAATTCTCTACCACTAATAAATTGAAATGGTGAGATTAGTTTCTTATCTAAACTAAAGGTTGTTGAGAAACACTTTGCATTAAGATTTTCTGTCAAAAGAAATTCTTCATTTTCCAAAATCAAACTTTTGTGCCTACCTCGTAATTCTGCAGTAACCAAAGCTTTTGACATCCTTCCTTATTCCTAGCCTCGTGTAACCTGCTCTCTAACCTTACAGTTCCTTATGGCCTCCTTTTGCTAATAGCCAACCTCAGCTCCTCAATATTTTGGTTCCCCTAATCAAACCTACATGCGCACCCCCCCCCCCCCCTGCAGCACCTTGTAATACTTGCTCTCTTCTTCTTTTTTCAAATATTTTTCTTTTAGTTTTTAAAGTTTAAACTAAGCTAATGTGGGAAAACTTGACTCTTTTTATTTCATCTTTGTTCTTGTTCTTTTTAGGTTTTGCTAAGAATAACTAGGGTTTGATTCATTTTAGTTGAGAAATGGAAGGTTTATTTTGTACATTTTAGATGGTAAAGCTTAGTAGCCGAAATTTCTATTGAACAGGAAGCGTCTCTTTGGTGAGTCTTTTAAATTTCATCAACATATTGAACTTGTCATTAAATTTAACTGAAGATCTAGGATATGAGCTCATTGCCAAAACCATTTGTCTATATCGTTATGCATTTACTGCTACTGAGGTAGAGATTGATATGGTTGCAGCCTTGAGAATGCTGGAGAGGCTTCTGTTTTACCCATGCTGAGATCTGTCAGATTGATCATGGAGCAGTTAGCTTTAGGAAGGAAAGGTTCAATGGTTTCTGCTTGTCATGGCATAGACATCCAGGTATGCTTAACCTGTGTATTTGATATGTTAATTTCCTTTATTTCAAGTTGTATGTCGTTTTCACTTATCTATTTAAGTTAATTTTTCCATGAAATCGAACTTATTGATCAACACTCAGCACAGATGATGTGGAAGCTGGTGCGCTCTTCTTGGATTTTACATGTCAGCTGCAACAAAAGGAGAGTTGCTCCTATTGCTGCACTTATGTCTTCTGTGATGCACTATTCTGTTTTTGGCATTGAGAAGATGCATGAATATGAGAATGCACCTGGGCCTTTGAAGTGGGTAGGTAGTCGCCCTCCCTTCTATGTGTTTGTGCTTGGTTTCTTTTTTTTTTTTTTTTTTTTTTGCTTTTCTGTGCTGATAAATTACTTAGTTCACCTGCTTACCAGTTTTTGGAGAAGTAACAAAATTCTCCACTTTCTGCAGTTTGTGGAGAAAATACTTGAGGAGGGCACTAAAAGTCCGCGTACCATTCGGTTAGCCGCCTTGCATTTAACTGGACTTTGGCTTGCTTATCCGAGTATTATAAAGTTCTATATGAAAGAGCTAAAGTTGTTAACACTATATGGTTCAGGTATGTCCTTAATTTACAAATTAGTGCAGTTTAGCTCGTCAGTGATTATGTTATTGACTGTAAATATGTGGAGCAGTTTTCTTTCTGTCATTTCAGTAACTTCTGATGACAGTTAACTTGTTTACTTTTGCATGTGCAATTTCATCTCTCTTCAGTTGCATTTGATGAGGATTTTGAAGCTGAATTGTCTGAAAATCATGATGCCAAAATTGAAGTATCAGTGCTGGCTAAAAGCCCAGATCCTGAGCTGACTGAAGTAAGTTAATACCGTGTATTTTTGGAGATCACCCTCTACAAGCATCAACCTCTACTGGAACAAAAGCATGAAGGCAGCTTTCTGATTGATGTCGTTTTGTTGTTCTTAAACACTAGAAGAACACTTACCTTATTGCCCCTAATTTTGTTACGCCTACTGATTTTTTGATCATCGTTATGTACCAGCCATCCTTCTTTTTACCAAACGACGAGTATTTATTAAATTGAGTTCCTATGAGTTGCTATTTCTGTTTTGTCAGCAGCCTTAAGCTTTTAGGCAAGTCATGTTATAAATGAGAATTGCAGTTTCTGGACTTAGAATTTATTTGACAAAAAATAACAAAACGCTTTATAAATATTTCCTTAATTTTATATGTTAAGTTAAAAGTTAAAAGTTAATCAACTAGATGAATTAGGATAGCAACTTATGGTAATTTAAAAGGGTGTTTGGGGGGGAGGTTATCTATTTAAATTGGAGAACCTAATAGTTACAGTGAGTTGTTGATCCAATGCATCTTATAAGCGACTGACGCTTCATGCTTTCTGTTTTATTTCTCTTTGTTTTCTATTCTTAGCTAATCGTTGGAGAATAAGTAGTACAACTTACACCAAGGTTATTGTTCTTTAGCTTCTGTAGACAGTATTTAATGTTAGAGTATACTGGCTCCCCCCACCCCCCCTCCACCCCCATAATGTCCTAACATTCAAATAGTTTCTGATGTGAGTGATCCTATGCTGGCTTTGTACCAGGAATTCATCAACACAGAGCTCTATGCACGTGTATCAGTGGCAGTTATGTTCTATGGACTTGCAGAGATAGCCAGTATGTGCAATGAAGATAGAAACGATAGTGCTGCTCTTGTATCTGGCAAAATGTTCCTACTGGAACTTCTCAATTCTGTGGTATTGGATTCTGCTCTTGTCATCCTTGCTGAACCCCCCCTCACCCCCACCCCACCCCCACAAAAAAAAAAAAAACCCAAAATCCCCCCCAACCCAAACAAAAGAAAAGCAAACTCTTACAAATGAAGGGGGTTAAAATTTTAGGTATATTTTTTTCAGCTAACTGTTGCACCAAATATTTGGTTTTGGTATAAACTTATAACTGAATGCTTAATTCAAGAATATGTCAACTTATACAGTAACCACTTGTGTATTTGGATATCATTATATGGATAAGAAATTATGCATTTATGCTTAAGTATGTCATGTTAAGTACCTGGCTCCCGATACTACACAACTATGTTCGTAACAAGCGCACCTGAATTTTTGTACACTCATTGTTGACTATGCTCCACGTAACTTGTTTGTGGAGATACCAACTTCTAGATTGTTTATGCAGGTGAATGACAAGGATCTAGCTAAAGAGTTGTGCAAAAAGTACAGTGCGGTAAGTACTTTGGTTCACAGCTCTTCCTCTCTGTTATAAGCTTAAGGAACCAAAGATAGGAGATGGCCAAGGTCTTCTGGTTTTTCCTATAAGCATTCTAGTTCTTGTGATTTTTCTTAGATGCATGTATTCTGCTTTTGGTTATAAATTCTCTAGTTCTAGGAGTTCACTGAAGGGCTCTATTGATATTTATCTGAGTTAGAGGGACGTCTTTTATTACTGGTGTAAATTATCTCTTTTAATGGTTAAGTGCCATAATCTAAGACTAACACGTGTCCGAGCTGCTCCTTATTTCTGTTTTCTTCTCTAAATTTGTGTAGCTTTTCTTAACTAATGCTGTGATTAGCCCTTATCCTTTTTTGGTTTTTGCTCAAATATGTAATTATTCCAGTAATTCCTTAGTGCTGTTTTTATAATACAGTTACCTTTCTCTCAAAAAGGCCCTTATCTTTCCTCTTCCTGGGCAGATTCATAGGCGCAAAGTTCGTGCATGGCAGATGATATGCATTTTGTCACGGTTTATTGATCAAGATATAGTCCAGCAAGTTACCCATAACTTGCATGTATCTCTCTATGTAAGAACCTCTGCATGGCAATCTATTATTTGTTCTTTTCTGATTGACTGTTATCGCCACCAGGAAGAAGGAAAAGAAGGAGCCCAATTTTGCTTACCAGTTGTCTTGGGATAAAAACATTACTGGATTTGCATAACTCTGGGTTTGGAGATGTTTGTGCTAGATATTCATAGATGTCTTCAACTACCCTTTCTAATTGCACACTATTTCTTTTCCACTGAAATTTTGGAAGTTGCTAGCTATTCTACATAGCTCTATACTACACCTTGGGCATCTCATTTATTGGGTATTCGAGAATTTTTTAAGCACATCGACAAATAAGAAATAGACAAGTTTCTATTGGATACCAACATTGTGGTATAGCTACCAGATGAGCAGTAATAATGACAATTATTCTTGTTATAATATTTTTGCAATAAATACATTATTTATAGGGTGCTCGAAGTCGAGCTATAGTGGTAAATTTTCATAAGATTTGGATGACTATCCACTAACTGTCGCATGGAGTATCTGGAAAGAATGAAATGGGAGATGCTTTGAAGAGAAAAGGAAGTGATTCATGCTGTTAAATAACATAGAATTTGCCCTTCCCAAACCCCATTCTTTTTCCCCTCCCTCCGCAAAAAAGAACAAAAGGAAAAAAAGGAAAAGAAAAAGGATTCGACTCAGGTAGTGTTAGGTCAAAATTCTCAAGGGTTTCATTAGCATCTGCTGCTTCATGCAATATATAGAGTTTTGTGACATATTTGTACATGAAAGCCAATATCTCTTTTTGGGTGATGGATATAGTGTCCATATGTGCTCAAGTGATTGACGTCTATATCGAGCAGTTCCATTGCTGATCCTAATGACTCTGACTGTTCTTTTCCATGTAGAGAAATAATTTCCCTTCGGTTCGGCAGTATTTGGAAACTTTAGCGATCCATGTCTACTTGAACTTCCCGTTGCTGGTATGGAATTCTCTGATAAATTCACCTTTTTTGTTCTATTCATAAGATTGGATTTTTCTGTGTTGTGCCATTTGACGTTTTGATATTTTGGGTGATGATTAGGGTTTATTTTTCCTTATTATGTAGTATTCTCTTTTTCCCTGAAGTTTATTTTTTATTCTCTTCATGTTTTTGTTTTGTTTTCTCTTTCTATATCCACGAATTTCTGAATATGTGAATATCCTGGGCGAGTAATTATTCTAATGTTTTAAATGTTCCTTCTTTCTGCCAGCAAGGAAAATTAAGTGCAACGTGTTATAATAAATAAGCTTTTCCCTCAAGGTTAAGATATCTTGCTGTTTCTATTCCTTTTTCTTGAGGAAAATTCAATTTTGGTCCCTTTATTAACTTTGTTTGCTCTATCTGTCTCTTATTATTATACTTAAGCTTTAAGCTATTGAACTTTTAAGATTTGTCCAACTTTAAATGTAACTAACTAATTGGGCATTGACCAGTTAAGAGCCCTTTTAATTGGCACGTACGTCTTTTAGGTAAAGGGAATAGTGGTTTGCATAGGCGCGTGACATAAGTGATGACACTAGAAATGAATAAGTCTACCCAAAGGTGGCACACAGAAACCACATAGTTATGGGTTAACAGAGCTGTTAGAGTTAGCTAATTCCATTCGAGATTGAATTAGATTTGCAAAATTTGATAAAAGTAAAGGTTAAATGTGCGAGATGGATAAGGTTGGGACACAAGTGCTAATATAGCAGAATTTAGGGACTAAAATTGCATTTCCTCTTTTCTGGCTATGTTGATCCATAAAGATGTGAAGCCTTTGAGGATTAAAAGATATGAAGACTTTTCTGGCTATGTTGATAGGAAAAGAAGATTCAGTCTGCATTAGTGGGGAAAGGAACTGAAACCCAGCTAAGTTGCTCAGACACGAGTGCGGGTGTTCGACACGGGTGCGGATCTATAGGTCGGATTCTTCGAGATGTAAATTCTAAGAGGGATACGGATCCTAGTACAGATACGGGTGCGGGGATCCGGTTAAAAGTAATTCAAAAAAATATAAATATATCAATTTTGTGAAATACTTAATGTATAGCTTGTAAAGTATAGATTTCTTTTTTATTTTCAAGTTGTAGATAAGTAAATGATTGATTTGCTACATAAAGTATGCTATTTTCTTTAAATATACCCTAGTTTTGGTTCTGATTTCGGAAATCAAAATTGTATCTCGTCTCGAATTTTTTCATCCGTCGTGGTCAAAATACCCAAAATTGTTTGACTAGATCCGGTACGGATTCCATACCCACACCCATACTAGTGTCGTGCCGACACGATGCGGCACCTAAATTGCCTTGTCGGGGCAACTTAGAAACCCAGGATGGACTAGATGTCTTATGCTAGCTGGTTTTGCAGCATCAACAAGAATACAGTTACTCATTTTTGCTAAAAAAGAAATCTACAGTTACTCTTGAAGCACAATAAAAAACCCACATTTTGCCGCTCTAATGCAATTGACATGCAGCAAATGTTGAACTATCTTTACATGTTAGTGTGGCATGAGAATTGTGTTGGTGAGAGGTAGCATGTACCCGGTGGAATTAGTCGAGATGCTCGCAAGCTGGCCCAGAGACTCCCATCATTGGAAAAAAAAATGTTTGTGTGGCATGGAATTACCCAATCATTGCCGACTGCCGAGAAAACAATGCTCCATAACATTTTACCTTACTCTTTTCTTCCCGAACCTAAATACTTCAATTCAGGCCAGTTGATCTAGAAATAGCTGGAATGCTGAAGCGTCTCTATATTACCAATAGGATCCCTTCTACAATCACGGGAAAAGAGTGTGTGAGGAAGCACGAGAGAAAATATATTATTGAATAATTATGACAATGATACACTTAGCCCTATATATACAATGAAACTAACACTCCCCTCAAGCTGGTGCATATAAATCATATGTACCGAGCTTGTTACATATATAACTAATACGAGGACCCGTGAGGGACTTGGTGAAAATATCAGCAAGCTGATCATTTGACTTTACAAATTTTGTAGCAATATCTCCCGAGAGTATCTTTTCTCTAACAAAGTGACAGTCAATCTCGATGTGTTTAGTTATCTCATGGAACACTAGATTTGACGCAATATGAAGAGCAGCTTGATTATCACACACAAGTCCCATCTGACTAATCTCACCAAATTTCAACTCCTTGAGCAACTGTTTGATCCAAATTAGCTCACATGTGGCCATAGCCATTGCTCGATATTCTGCTTCTGCACTAGACCGAGCAACCACATTCTGTTTCTTGCTCTTCCAAGACACCAAATTACCTCCTACTAAGACACAATATCCAGACGTAGAACGTATATCAGAAGGTGATCTTGCCCAATCAGCATCTGAGTATCCAACGATCTGCTCATGGCCTTGATCTTCAAACAATAAGCCTTTGCGTGGAGCTGATTTTATATACCGAAGAATGCGGACAACTGCATCCCAATGACTATCACATGGAGAATCCATAAACTGACTCACAACACTCATAGGAAAGGAAATGTCAGGTCTAGTCACTGTGAGGTAATTTAATTTACCAACCAACCGCCTATATCTTGCAGGATCGCTAAGAGGCTCCCCCTGTCCTGGCAGAAGTTTAGAATTCGTATCCATCGGAGTGTCAACAGGTCTACAACCTGTCATTCCTATTTCCTCAAGAATATCTAAGGCATACTTCCGTTGTGAGATCACAATACCTGAGCTAGACTGAGCGACCTCAATACCCTGAAAATACTTTAATCTGCCCAGATCCTTAGTCTGAAAGTGCTGAAAGAGATGTTGCTTCAACTTACTAATACCATCCTGATCATTGCCGGTAATAACAATATCGTCAACATAAACGACCAGATAAATACAGAGATTTGAAGCAGAATGTCGATAAAATACAGAGTGATCAGCTTCTCTACGAGTCATGCCAAACTCCTGAATAACTGTGCTGAACTTACCAAACCAGGCTCGAGGAGACTGTTTTAGACCATAGAGGGACCGACGCAACCGACATACAAGGCCACTAGACTCCCCCTGAGCAACAAAACCAGGTGGTTACTCCATATAAACCTCATCCTCAAGGTCACCGTGAAGAAAAGCATTCTTAATGTCCAACTGATAGAGAGGCCAATGGCGAACAGCAGCCATGGATAGAAAAAGGCGGACTGATGCAATTTTAGCCACGGGAGAGAAAGTATCACTGTAATCGAGTCCAAATATCTGAGTATATCCTTTGCAACAAGACGAGCCTTAAGTCGATCAACCTGGCCATCTGGACCAACTTT
>NC_031996.1:39548146-39592626 GCF_001879085.1 Nicotiana attenuata
TTTTGTGTTAAAAGTTTTGATGGGAGCTTGTTATTCCACTTCGTCTGTTTTGGAGCTAACTTGTGCAGAGGAGAAGATGTTTTTTAAGTTATATATATTGCTATACCTTTAAATTCAAGAAAGTATGGTTGTATTTGTGAGGAAGCACGGGAGAAAATATATTATTGAATAATTATGACAATGATACACTTAGCCCTATATATATATATATATATATATATATATATATATATATATATATATATATATATATATATATATATATATATACAATACATGTCCTACTCCTAATACATATGGGATTAGGGTTATATGCTACTATTTATACAATGAAACTAACAGAGTGCTTACCAGAAGTCAGAACAGATGATTATGATTCTTACCATTGTCTTTACGCATGAAACAGAAATGAGTAAAGAGCCTTATTCAATTTGTGTACTTGTGACCAGTTGTGTGTTAAAGTCGCTAGAGTCAAAGACAATCTCAAAGTTTTGGTGGTGGTCAGAGCCTCTGGTTTCCATAGAGCTAAGTAGAAGCCTTCATGCAAGGCAAACCTAAAAGGAGTAAAACGACTTGACAAAGAAACATCTACAAGTGTCTGACTTGAAGCTGGATACAACGCATAAGCTTATACTTTTACAGACGAATATTCTTTAAACTTTGCCAAAACACATAATTTGTCTTTGTCAATCTTCAAATTTTAATGGGCATGGTCCCATTCTATATGACCGAACCTGCCATATGAAAGTTGATTCTGAGGTGTATTAATTGCTTCCTTATACTCAACAAGTAGTTTTTTTTTTTAAAATTGTAGCAAGTTTCACCTGTTCATGTGCCCACCTGAACCATATAGCCACTTTAGAGAATATTTTGTTGTTGTAACTCTGATGCACAAATATTACTTTATGTGAATGGGGACCTTAACAGGTTGGCAGTCTTTATGCAATTTAGCTATTTCCGAACTACATGATTAGCTATTTAGATCCATATAGAAATCACTCATTCTGTGTCAGCAGATTCCGAAATGCACTTAGATCTAGACCTATATTAAGAATTTTCTCCTCCTTAATTTGGGCAGTAGGCAGTGTTTTGGATAGCGTGCGGCGACAAATAGCGACGAGGGCCCGCTTCACTGAGGCGAGAGGCGCGTAGCGAAACACTCGCCTTTTTTATGTGAGGCGAAAATTTATACAAAAACATAAAATATTATATACATATAACTAAAAACTCAATAACAATAATATATTAATAAATATATCATTCAAAAATTAAAGACTCAATAGATACTAGATAGTCATAGACTCATAGTAGATTCATAAATTAAAGACTAATAGTCTAAACTCTAAAACAAGCAACATCTATTTTTCTTCAAGATTTTCAAATTCTACAACTTCATGAATGTTAGCATTATATTGGCTATCATCTTCTTTATCCTCGGACTCTTCATCAATTAGGGACCGGCTTGAACTTGCTACCCCCTTTCCCTTGTAACTTGAAGAACTCGCTCTAAGTCCATAGATATTCTCCTCAACTCCAACGGCCATAGAAACAGTACCCCAATCAAGATCATCTCCTTCATACACTTGTTCATCTTCATGATTTTGGGGGGCTCCAGTTAACCATTCATTTGCCTCGTCAATGTTGTCCAACATAATTGGATCAATGGTATCGCGAGTTTCATAACGTCGCCTCAATGTTCTATTGTATTTAATATACACTAGATCATTGAGACGCGATAGCTCAAGCCTATTCCTTTTCTTGGAGTGAATCTGCGCATAAGTTATTTAGATTAATTATAAATACTAATAATAATACAATATAGAATATATTAATATAATAAATCTACTTCTTACATGCTCAAATACGCTCCAATTTCTCTCGCATCCAGATGCACTACAAGTTAGGCTTAATACTTTGATGGCAAATTTTTGCAAGTGTGGAGTTTGATGTCCAAATTGCTTCCACCATTCAACTATAGAAAAATATTTTAAAAGTTAATAAGTATAAATCAAATAAATTAAATTAAAGTTATAAGGATATCTATATTAAAGTTAGTTACCTGGCGACCTTTTGTCTCTGGCTCTAATGGCAGCCGGTAAACCAAATAGGCCCTCTACTTGTGAGTACTTACCAAACTCCTCCCCTATTAGATCTATCGTCGCTGAATTAGGGATCAACTTCTCAAGACATGCATGGTATCTAATCCACACCTCTGAATCCAAAGTTTCATCTCTAGTGTTCTTGTAAAATAATCCCGGGTTCAGAAGATAGCCTGCTGCATGCAAAGGTCGATGGAGTTGATTGTTCCACCTGGTATCAATTATCTCAAAAACTTTCTCATATTTCCTAACATCTCCATCAAATGACGCTGCTGTTAGAATAGTCATGTAAATAGGAGTAAATAAATAACCCTAATCCAATATATGTTAGGAGTAGGACATGTTATGTGTGTATATATATAGGGCTCATTGTAACATATGTATATACATCAATAATATATTTTCTCCCGTGCTTTCTGACATGGTATCAGAGCTTTAGTGAGAAACATATCGCTGTGCATCATTCCAGCGACTTCCGGGAAGAAAGAACTCAGTCACCGTGCAATTTTCCGGTGACCTAAGTGACTTATTGCGTCAAAGTCACTAATTAACAGTGTTGTGCAAAATCCAACACCACCACAAGGTTCCCAAGAGAGATCCGACCAAACCCCAGAAAAAATCACCGGAAAATAGCCCTCCACGCGCCGTCACGCGCCTGTCGGAACTCTGCCGCCGGCGGCGCGTCTGTCCCACGCGCCGGCGCGTGAGGCCTCTTCCGGGCCATTTTTCGGCTTCGCTTCTTCAGGACAGTTGGATCGCCCTGCAATTCCGAGCCTGTCCATATTTTTATTTTTTAATTCCGACCACTTTGAGTTTTTCCGGCGACTACACTGATTTTTCCGGCAGCTACAGTACTTTTCCGGCAAACACAGTGTTTTCTTCATCTGTCTCAGAGAATTTTCAGTTGATTCTTTTTGTTATTTGGTGATAATCCAACCATGTCTTTGGGAGTCGATGCTTTCGGGTCTAGAAACCCGGGTTCTGGCAGTTCCGGTGTTATGATTACCTCAGAACCTTTAATGGGAGGTTCAAACTACTTAGATTGGGCTTCATCTGTCGAGTTGTGGTGTAAAGGTCAAGGAGTTCAAGATCATTTAACAAAAAAGGCTAGCGAAGGTGATGAAAAGGCCAAAACACAATGGGAGAAGGTCGATGCTCAGTTATGTAGTATCCTGTGGCGATCTATTGATTCCAAGTTGATGCCCTTGTTCCGTCCATTCCAGACATGTTATTTAGTTTGGGAAAAGGCTCGTAATCTATACACTAATGACATATCTCGTTTCTATGATGTAATATCGCGAATGACAAGCTTGAAGAAACAGGAATTAGATATGTCTACTTACTTGGGACAAGTTCAGGCAGTCATGGAAGAATTTGAGACGTTGATGCCAGTTTCTGCTAGTATTGAAAAACAACAAGAGCAACGACAGAAGATGTTTCTAGTTCTTACACTCGCTGGACTCCCTAATGACCTTGATTCAGTACGTGACCAGATTTTGGCTAGTCCAACCGTCCCCTCAGTTGATGAATTATTCTCTCGATTACTTCGCCTTGCTGCAGCACCTAGTCACCCAGTGAGCTCATCACAGACACTTGACTCATCTGTCCTCGTATCCCAATCAGTGGACAATCGGGCATCTCATACTATGGAAAATAGACGAGGAGGAGGTCGTTTTGGAAGATCTAGACCCAAGTGCTCCTATTGTCATAAACTTGGACACACTCGTGATGTATGCTATTCTTTACATGGCCGCCCAACCAAAAATGCTTATGTTGCTCAGACTGAGACTACAGGTAACCAGGGATTTTCTTTATCTGAAGGGGAGTATAATGAGTTCCTTCAGTATCGAGCAAGTAAGCAGACATCTCCACAAGTAGCTTCTGTTGCTCAGACTAATACTTCTGTTGCTGGTAATTCTTTTGCTTGTGTTTCCCAGTCTAGTCCTCCTGGACAATGGGTTGTGGACTCAGCCGCTTCTGATCATATCTCTGGTAATAAATCACTTTTGTCAAATATTGCGTATTCACAGTCTCTTCCCACTGTTACTTTAGCCAATGGGTCTCAAACCAAAGCAAAAGGAGTTGGACAAGCGAATCCCCTACCCTCTGTCACTCTAGATTCCGTTCTCTATGTCCCTGGCTGTCCTTTTAATCTTGCATCTGTTAGTCGTTTGACTCGTGCCCTCCATTGTGGTATATATTTTATTGATGATTCTTTTATTATGCAGGACCGCAGTACAGGGCAGACGATTGGAACAGGACTTGAATCAGAAGGGCTTTACTACCTTAACTCCCTAAAATCCTCCAAGGCATGTCTAGTTACAGATCCTCCGGACCTAATTCACAAACGTTTAGGACATCCAAGCTTATCCAAGCTTCAGAAGATGGTGCCTGGTTTGTCTAGTTTATCCACATTAGAGTGTGAGTCATGTCAGCTCGGGAAACATACCCGAGCCTCCTATCCTCGTAGTATTGAGAGTCACGTAGAGTCTATTTTTTCTTTAGTTCACTCTGATATATGGGGTCCTAGTAGAGTCAGTTCAACCTTGGGATTTCGTTATTTTGTTAGTTTTATTGATGATCATTCAAGATGTACTTGGATTTTCTTAATGAAAGATCGTTCTGAGTTGTTTTCTATATTCCAGAATTTTTGTGCTGAAATTAAAAATCAATTTGGTGTTTCCATTCGCACTTTTCGCAGTGATAATGCCTTAGAATATTTATCCTCTCAATTTCAGCAGTTTATGACTTCTCAAGGAATTATTCATCAGACCTCTTGTCCTTATACCCCTCAGCAAAATGGGGTTGCAGAGAGAAAGAATAGGCACATCATTGAGACTGCTCGCACACTTCTCATTGAATCTCATGTTCCGCTGCGTTTTTGGGGCGATGCAGTTCTCACAGCTTGTTATTTAGTTAATCGGATGCCTTCCTCTCCCATCCAGAATCAGATACCGTATGCAGTATTGTGTCCCCAATCACCCGTATACTCTGTTCCCCCTCGTGTTTTTGGGAGCACTTGTTTCGTTCATAACCTAGCCCCTGGGAAAGATAAGTTAGCTCCTCGTGCTCTCAAGTGTGTCTTCCTTGGTTATTCTCGTGTTCAGAAGGGCTATCGTTGTTACTCACTTGATCTTCGTAGGTACTTTATGTCCTCTGACGTCACATTTTTTGAGTCTAAACCTTTCTTTACCTCTTCTGACCTTTCTGACCCCCTTGATATATCTGAGGTCTTACCTATACCGACCTTTAAGGAGTCTACTATAGCTCCTCCTTCACCTTCCGCCACAGAAGTCTTACCCGAGTCTCCTATAGCTCCTCCTTCACCTTCCGCTATAGAAGTCTTATCCATTCCAGCCGTTGAGGAGTCTAGTGTGGCTCCTCCTAGACTCCCTGCCACAGGAACACCACTTTTGACATATCATCGTCGTCCGCGCCCAGCATCAGGTCCAGCTGATTCACGTCCTGCACCTGACCCTGCTAATACTGCGGACTTGTCTCCTCTTAATCAACCGATTGCACTTCGGAAAGGTATACGGGCCACCCTTAATCCTAATCCCCATTATGTCGGTTTGAGTTATCATCGTTTGTCATCACCCTATTATGCTTTTCTATCTTCTTTGTCCTCTGTTTCCATCCCTAAGTCTACAGGTGAAGCATTGTCTCATCCAGGATGGCGACAGGCTATGATTGACGAGATGTCTGCTTTACATACGAGTGGTACTTGGGAGCTCGTCCCTCTTCCTTCAGGTAAATCTACTGTTGGTTGTCGTTGGGTGTATGCAGTCAAGGTTGGTCCGGATGGTAAGGTTGATCGTCTTAAGGCTCGTCTTGTTGCCAAAGGATATACTCAGATATTTGGGCTCGATTACAGTGATACCTTCTCTCCTGTGGCTAAGATAGCATCAGTCCGCCTTTTTCTATCCATGGCTGCTGTTCGCCATTGGCCCCTCTATCAGCTGGACATTAAGAATGCTTTTTTACACGGTGACCTTGAGGATGAAGTTTATATGGAGCAACCACCTGGGTTTGTTGCTCAGGGGGAGTCTCGTGGCCTTGTATGTCGCTTGCGTCGGTCACTTTATGGTCTAAAGCAGTCTCCTCGAGCCTGGTTTGGTAAGTTCAGCACAGTTATTCGAGAATTTGGCATGATTCAGAGTGAAGCTGATCACTCTGTATTCTATCGGCATTCTGCCTCGAGTCTCTGTATTTATCTGGTGGTCTATGTTGACGACATTGTTATTACCGGCAATGACCAGGATGGTATTACTAAATTGAAGCAACATCTCTTGCAACACTTTCAGACTAAGGATCTGGGCAAACTAAAGTATTTTCTGGGTATTGAGGTCGCTCAGTCTAGCTCAGGTGTTGTGATCTCACAACGAAAGTATGCCTTAGATATTCTTGAAGAGACAGGAATGACAGGTTGTAGACCGGTTGACACTCCGATGGATCCGAATTCTAAACTTATGCCAGGACAGGGGGAGCCTCTTAGCGATCCTGCAAGATATAGACGGTTGGTTGGTAAATTAAATTACCTTACAGTGACAAGACCTGACATTTCCTTTTCTGTGAGTGTTGTGAGTCAGTTTATGGATTCTCCGTGTGATAGTCATTGGGATGCAGTTGTTCGCATTCTTCGGTATATAAAATCAGCTCCAGGCAAAGGTTTATTGTTTGAGGGTCGAGGCCATGAGCAGATCGTTGGATACTCAGATGCTGATTGGGCAGGATCACCTTCTGATAGACGTTCTACGTCTGGATATTGTGTCTTGGTAGGAGGAAATTTGGTGTCCTGGAAGAGCAAGAAACAGAATGTGGTTGCTCGGTCTAGTGCAGAAGCAGAATATCGAGCAATGGCTATGGCGACATGTGAGCTAATTTGGATCAAACAGTTGCTCAAGGAGTTGAAATTTGGTGAGATTAGTCAGATGGGACTTGTGTGTGATAATCAAGCTGCTCTTCATATTGCGTCAAATCCAGTGTTCCATGAGAGAACTAAACACATTGAGATTGACTGTCACTTTGTTAGAGAAAAGATACTCTCGGGAGATATTGCTACAAAGTTTGTGAAGTCGAATGATCAGCTTGCAGATATTTTCACCAAGTCCCTCACTGGTCCTCGTATTAACTACATATGTAACAAGCTTGGTACATATGATTTATATGGACCAGCTTGAGGGGGAGTGTTAGAATAGTCATGTAAATAGGAGTAAATAAATAACCCTAATCCAATATATGTTAGGAGTAGGACATGTTATGTGTGTATATATATAGGGCTCATTGTAACATATGTATATACATCAATAATATATTTTCTCCCGTGCTTTCTCACAGCTGCAATACTCTCTTTGGCTCTATCCATAGCTTCATAAAGATAGCCCATTGGTGGTTTTTTCTCCCCATCCACCATACGAAGCACCCTAATCAAAGGACCACCAACTTTAAAAGCCCGAACGACATCATTCCAGAATGATGGAGCAATAAGAACTTTGGCAGTTTCTTTCCCCGCAGCTTCCTTTGCATATTTATTATATTTCCATTCAGTCGAAAGAACTAGCTTTCTCAAATTTGCCTTTTGCAAGTAAAAACTATGCAAAGTTAAGAAAGCCGTTGCAAATCTAGTCTTGACCGGTCTCACCAAATTTCTTTCATTTGTGAATTTCCTCATCAAATTCAACAACAACGGCCTCTGACTGATGTAAGCATATGCCTTGACGGCCTTACTGAATACTGTAAAAGTAACAATAACAGTTTTATAGTTAATACTTAATAGGATAGGACATAAGTATAAATAAAGTTAAAGGCTTTAAAGATAACTATATTAAAGTTACCTGAAGCATATGGGTTTTCCTTGAATATGTCACCAAACATCAAGTTGATACAATGGGCAGCACATGGAGTCCAATAAATGTTTGGATAGATAGCTTCCATCATCTTCCCCGCACTAACATTCTCACTAGCATTATCTGTAACAATTTGTACAACATTTTCCTTTCCAATTTTATCAATAGTATTTCTAAACAAGCTGTACATTTTGCTTCCATCCGTAGAAGAGTTGCTAGCATCGTGAGATTCAAGAAAAACACTCCCTCTTGGAGAGTTCACCAACACTTTTATGATCATTTTTCCATTCCGTGCTGTCCATTTATCCATTATAATGGAACATCCAAACTTGTTCCATTCCACTTTATGCTCCTCAATAATTTGGTCTATCTTCTTCAGCTCCTTTTTAAGATGAGTTACTCTAACTTCATGATAGCTAGGAGGCTTCATTCCTGGGCCATATTGTCCTACGGCCTCAATGAATTTATCAAAAGTTTGGTAGTTGACACAGTTGAAAGGAAGCCCTGCATCGTACATCCATGATGCAAAGGCACTGACGGCGCGATCCCTCAAAATCTTCTTGGCTTCTAAACCTGACCTTCTTCACCTTTTCCACTTTCTTGTTGTTTTGCCGAGAAATAAAGATTGAGAGGGCCTTTTGCCACCGTACGTGCCGTGGATGACCCACTAGATTGAGAGGGCCTTTTGGGGGGGGGGGGGGGGGGGGAGGTCGGTCCCATTTCACCTTCTTCATCCATCTCATCATCTTCATCAATTAGATTCACCGATGCTTCATAATTCATTTGAGTTCTTACCGTATTTTTCTTTTTAACAAACGCTTTTACTTCCTCCCTAACCTCGGGCGGACAAAGGGGACATTGTATTACATTTTTAAATCCACCTATCATATGTTGCTTGAGACGAGTTATCCCACCATTTTATGTTTTTTGACAAAACACACATTTAATTGCGAATCTTGACGAGCCTTGTATAGCATAATTCCAAGCTATATCTCGTTTAGTATTATCGGATGACGCCATTTCAACGCTGTTTTATAGACAAAAATTATCAAGTCAATATGCAATTAATTCTACTATATAAAGAAGACAAAAAAAATAGAGCAAAAAAAAAAAAGATTCTGCCTTTGGAGTTTGGAAACAGTACACTGCCTCGAGAAAAAAAACAGAGCAAAACCAAAAATTGATTCAACAGCAAAGAAAGAACAAAAATGAAATTTTTGCCTCTAGAAAAACAGCAAATAAAGAAGAAGACAAAACAGAGCAAAAAAAAAAAAAAATAAGAGAAGAAGAAAAGCCTCAGTTTTTCCTCGACAAAAAAAGCACAAATACCTCTGTTTCTGTCGACAAAAAACAGAAGAAAAAAAATAGAAAGAAAAAGAGAAGAAGAGAAGAAGAAAGAAGCAGAAATACAGAACCTATTTGGCTCTGTTTCTGTCGACAAAAAACAGAAGAAAAAAAATAGAAAGAAGAAGAGAAGAAGAGAAGAAAGAAGAAAGAAGAAAGAAGAAAGAAGAAAGAAGAAGCATACCTCTGTTTTTTCGCTGTTGAAGCTTGAAGAAGATGAAGCTAGATGATGAAGAAGAAGACTGAAGAAGACCGTTGGTTTGTTCGCAGGTGAAAAGCCCTAATCTCTGAAGTTTTTTTGTTCGCAGGTGAAAAAGATCGAGCCCTAATTCCCGACTTAAGTCTTCTCCCTTTCTTTTTTTTCTTTTTAAAAATAGCGACGCTACAGTCGCTACTCGCCACACAGTCGCCTCACGCAACACACCCTGAAGCGAGCGCTATTTGGAATCGCAACGCAACAGAAGCTCTGAAGCGACACACCCTCGCCTCGCCTCGCCTCACGCTATTTATAACACTGGTAGTAGGACACGTTCATTTGCGGTCCATGTTAGATATGTGATGTATATTGTTTCAGATGGAGATTGTTGGGCATATTTGTTGAACTGTAATTAAGTAAATAAAAATGTGCATTCTCTAACAACTTTAACTTTTAGATGAGATGGTCACACAATTCAATATAATATCGGACTAATCAGAGATTCGGAGTCAGACTCTACTCTATTCTTGGTTTCCCTTATGCAAGGTTCCCTGGTTATGTTGTTCATGTTCTATATGTTAACTCATTATCAAAAAGAATTTTTGGGCATATGAAAAGAGTCAGGCCCGCACATGAGGGGTGCATTGAAACATAATTAATGAAAAAAACGCGCTCTCTAATAAATTAAACTTTTAGATGAGATGGTCACAATTTAATATGGTATCAGAGTCGGACTCACTTTATTCTTGGTTTCCCTAATGCGCAGCTCCCATGTTATGTTGTACGCGCTCTATATGTTCACTCATTATCAAAATGAATTTTTATGCATATGAAAAAGTCATGCCCGCACATGAGGGATGCGTTGAAGCATAATCAAGTAAAAAAATGTGCACTCTAACAATTTAAGCTTTTAGATGAGATGGCCACACAATTCAATATTATGGATATCTTGACTTTTGCTGCACATGCAATATTGATTTAGTATGAAATTAGCTTTCCCGCAAGTCTATGATACCTCTACAGCATTACTCCATCCCTAATTATTACGGAGTTGTTTTCTTGAGTTAATGATGATTGTATCTGTTGAATAAATATTCTTAATAAATTTCTTGTTGTTGAAAGTCAACAAAATCATAAAGAATGTTGCGTATAATGTTCTTACTGATTATGTCATACTAATTAGGAATCCAAGAATTAAGAAACTTATCTTATTTTATGTACCCGAAAACTCCTATATGAGGAGCCTTCTTGTAAGTACTAAGTTGTTAACTATCAATTTCACATGAGTTTCTCTCTTTTCTCTTTCCCGAGCATCTTTTATTCATTTAATAGATGAGGGTTTCAGTCTTGTTCAATTTTCTTTTGCAGGTTGGGCAAGAATTAGTACCGTTGCTGCGAGATTACAATATGCGGCCTCAGGTGAGATCTTTCTCATTCCACTTTTTAGTATCTAAGTTGTTAATACTTCATATTTACAAATAACTTGAAATGGTACTACAAAGGTAGCATGATCCCTGTGCAAGGATGACATGCACTGAACAATAATGGATAAATAGTCACATTTTTTTAGTTCTTTTTACGACTTTTGTCACTTAAAAATGTCCTCACAATTATTTATTTTTTTATCTGTATTTTGTGGTCGAATTTGTGTAAAGAAAACTTAATGGAAAAGCTTGTACTTAGAGGGGGGTACAACAAAATGCTACCATCTCAAACAAAAATAAAAAGTAAAAAAGAAGGGTACAACATCCTTTAATTGGCGACAGGACTTTAAAAATGTAAATCCTTGTTTCTGCTGGACGTAGTAGTTCTTTTTATTCTTCCACGTAAGAATATAATATATAATCCTGCTATAACATTCATTGTTCCGAGACTGATCTTCGAAGCAGGAAACTGTTCATTTGTAATAAACTAACAATGAAAGCTTGTGCAAATTATATTTAATATTAAACAATGTACTGATATGAAAAATTGAAGAGGCACTGGAGGAGGGGACCGGCATATTAATCTCTTTGTTTGCTTGTTTAATAAATTAGCACAACTTCCAGTCAGTTCAATTTTAAGGGAAAGAAGTACCCTCCCCTCATAGGATAAGGGGTTTGAAAATGCAACTGGTTAATGCACTGGCCAAATTGTGATTTGTCAAACTGTCATACATGTCCATTTTTGAGGTAGGTTAAATATAGCTCCAGAAACTCAAGAATATGGTAAGTATCTTCATTTGGTGTACTGAAGTAAAAGTCAATGTATACTAATTTACTTTGTTATCATGTGACTCATCAGAATCTTATATCTTTATCAAAAAACTTTGTTATAATGCTACCTTCGATTGTACTAAATTCAATTATCCACTAGTTATGAAGAAAACATCACCTTATGTTTTATCGCGATTGCAGGCTTTATCTTCCTATGTGTTTATAGCTGCAAATATCATCCTTCACTCGACTGAAGAGTACAAGTCCAGGCATCTGAGTGCTTTACTGCCTTGTATAATTCCTTTGTTGACCTCACACCATCATACACTACGTGGTTTCACCCAGGTTGGTTACTTTTGTGTTGTGGATTTTGTGGCCTTTGCTGAGCATATTAATTGGCGCCATGATTTTGAATGGGGATGTTTAGAAGGGGAGCCTTGGCATAACTAGTAAAGTTGTTGCCATGTGACCAGGAGGTCACGGGTTCAAGCCGTGGAAACAGCCTCTTGCAGAAATGCAGGGTAAGGCTGCGTACAATAGACCCTTATGGTCTGGCCCTTCCCCGGATCCCGCGTATAGTGGGAGCTTAGTGCACCGGGTTGTCCTTTTTTATTTTGAATGGGAATGTTTTCTTGTTGTTTTGCAGTTATTAGTGCTTCAAGTTCTTCAAAAATTGTTGCCATCAGATTCTAGTTTCTATGCAACCATGACTTTAGAGGAAAGGTGCTTTCAAGATTTGAGATCGTACTTGCAACATAACCCTGACTGTGCGCGGTAAGTTGTGTTGTATGAGCTTCTCTAAGATGATATTCTGTTTTTACTTTTCATTCCACTGTTTTCCCTTTAGCATAGACAAAAGACACCGTCTCACAAAGTAATGTATGTACAAAAATTAGAACAAACTGGGAACCCAGTTTAATCCCACAAATGGGGTCTGGGGAGGGTAGTGTGTACGCAGACCTTACCCCTACCGGTAAACAAACAGGGATTGAGAAAAAAGTATATATCAACACGGAGCAAAACAGGAGTTATGGTCTTAAAATCCTCTATCACCAAACTGAAATTTCATATGTGATCACTCTAGAAGAACTTTGCTATAGGCCGGATTGCTTTTGAAAGGGAGGGAGGTAGAACTGCATTATGGGACAGATTACTATTGAAAGGGAGGGAGGTCACTGGATGTTAGGTAAGTTGGAAAGCAAACATATATCATTCCCTTAAAAACCTTACTAGTTTGTAACTTATAAATGGACCTTGGGCCTAACTCAACCTCAAAAGCTAGCTTAAGAGGCGAGGATTGCATCAAGTCCATATAAGGAGACCGCCCATCCCCTTCATTGTCGATGTGGGACTCAACACCCTCGCTCACACCAGGACTGGACATCTGGAGCGTGGACAATTATAGGGGCCCAACATCAGAAAATCGGGATGGGTCCTGCTCTGATACCATGCTAAATGGACCTTGGGCCTAACTCAACCTCAAAAGCTAGCTTAAGAGGCGAGGATTGCCCAAGTCCGTATAAGGAGACCACCCATCCCCTTCATTGTCGATGTGGGACTCAACAGTAACCAAAACATCTTTAACCAAATATACCTATGAGATATTAAGCATATACATATATCATTCACTTTGGAAATCTAAATGCTTTGCTGCTGAGATATTTGAGCAAAGTAGCCTGATGTGCTTTCCAAATTTCTCTCATACCATACTGCATTGGATGCATTTTTGGTGTTATCCAGTGTGCAGAAAATATAGTGATATCTATATTATGTGTATAGACTTGAACTAAACATTTGTTTCTTTCTGTCACAGGTTAAGAGCATCAATGGAAGGTTACCTTGATGCTTTTGATCCAAAGAAGTCGGTCACACCAACTGGAATTTTCAGTACTAGAGTTGAGGTGAGGATATTGCAAATTGGTCAAGGCTTAGAGTGTCATCTTTCCTGTGGCAGATACATAGTAACATTGGGAAGATTTTGTCTTTAATTGCCCTGCCTAATGGCTTGACGTGAACTAATATGATTATGCTAGGAAGTTGTCTCTGTGATTGCCCTGCCTAACTTCTTAATGTGAACCACATGTATTTTACCCTTGCAGTTTCAGAAGCATTGAAACTTTAATTTATCAATCATTGTGGTATGACCATTAATATGAGCATAAACTTGGCTAGTTCCTTAAAAAGCTTTAATCAACAATAATAAAACAATTCCCTTTATTAGCTGAAGTTGAAAGCAATTATATTGCTAAGTCGGATATAGCGGCCATATCTGCCAGTGTTGTCTTTGCCAACTATCTATTTCTAATTTCTGAAAGCATAATCTCCTTTTTTTCTTACTGGTGATATATGTAGGAACTTGAATTCGAATGTGTACCAGCAACCCTCATGGATCAAGTAATTAACTTTCTAAATGTAAGTGCTCACTTTCGCTATTTCATTGTATTTCGTGGTTTTGTTGCTCACTTCCCTTTATTCCAGGGGACTAGGGAGGATCTCAGATGCTCAATGGCCAAAGATGCAGCAGCTATCAAGAACGAAAGCTTGCTTGTTGACAATGATGGAAAGTGCAAGCAGATAACTGGAAATCTTACCGAAGGGCAAACAGTTCTGCCGCTGCAAGATATATCACTAGATTTCCAAAGGAAAATTACTGTTTCCAAACATGAAATGCAAAGTATTGCTTCTACTGTCTTGTTGGAAAATGAAGGACCATTAAAATCACTACTAGGTAACTGGATTCAATACTAATTTCATATTGCTAGGCATCACCAATTTGGTATGAGAAGGTTGAATTACACAGATAATCCGTTCGATCAGTAAGGTCATTGCTAGAGTAGTTTAGCTTGTGTGCTTGTCACTTGTGCCATGAACGTAATGTGCTTTCCTGGAATTTCCTCCCCATCCATTCCCTCGAGGAAATTTCGTCTTGCTTTTTTATCTCAGCCTTGTTTCTATGTTAAGTGTCCCACATTGGTTAAGGTAATGAGTAGTTGTCTCCTTATATAATCTTGGATAGTCCTCACGTCCCGGGCTGGCTCCTTTTGGTTGAGTTAGGCCAAGGTTCATTTTCTTAGTATGGCACTAGAGTCGGACCCATCTCAATTCTTGGTTTACGCCATGTTGGATTCCCATGTTATGTGTCCGCACTACAGATGTCCACCCTTGGGCGTGGGGGCCCTGTGTTTAATGTTTCACATTAGTTGAGAGAATAGATTGTAGTCTCCTTGTATGGTCTTAGGCAATAGAGTAGAGATGGATTATCCACTGTCAAAACTCATTTGTAAGAGGTTATTAGTGAGAGGAATGGATTTTCCCTCATTGCTCTACTTGGATTCTCGGAGCACCAAGAAAGGTATGTTTCTTTGTGTGGTTGGTGGCAAGGGAAGTGATTTTGACAGCAGAAAATCTGAGAAAAATGAGGATCACGTATGCCAGTTGGTGCTTCATGTGTAAAAGCCCAGATGAACATGTAGATCATCTACTATTGCATTTTCAAGTGGCTAATCGTTTGTGGAGGGTGGTTCTTAATTTGTTTGGGGTGCGATGAGTGATGCCGGGTTAGTGAAGAAGGCGTTGGATAGTTGGGCTCACAAGAGGGGAGAGAGAAGTCCAAGGGCATGGAGTGTTACCCCCATAGCAATCATATGGGTTACTTGGAAAGAGAGAAATAAGAGGGCATTTGAAGGAGTGGAACAAGAGTTTGTAAAACTACAAAGTAGTCTTTTGTTTCTAGTTTCTTCTTGGTGTACTCATGAGGTCCCTATTTGTATAGATGATTGGATCTCCTTTGTTGAGAACTATATTTTTGGTGTAGGTTCTCTTCTTTTGGTATACGGCTTGTATACGAGGTTTTTCCCAATTGTTGATAAAATTATTTACCTTATAAAAAAAGGGTCTTAGGCAATCTTCCCCTTATGAGCTAGTTTTGAGGGTTGAGTTTGACCCAAGGTCCATTTCCTTAACATTCTGAAACTACAGAAAAGGATGGAAACGGAAAAAAAGCGTCGAAATTTTTCCATTCCCTTGTTCTCTTTTAGGTAACTGCCAAAGTTTTTGACTTATTCGTCGGTGGTGAAGCCAAACATGAAGATGCTAACTCTTAAATTTCTTCACTTCTATGCTGGATAGAATATCTGAGTATAACAGTTCATGCCATTAAGATTACCAGCTTGAAGTTTCTTATTCCTTGTCAGCTTATACTTACCTTGGGATGTGTTTAATTTTGTCGTCGTGCCATAAACTTGGAAGTTATGGACTTCTGCAATTTTTAATCAAGGCCTAGAATTGAATTGGTTCTTCGACAAAATGGAAATACTTGTTCGCAAAATTGGAATTACATGATTGTTGATGCACATTGGCTTTGTTAGAGATTTCACTAGTTTCTGTTTATGTAAAGTTTATCTGCTCCTACTGATGTCATAGAAAGGCTGCCTTAATGCAACTTATCATTTATACCTGCTTGTCACTGACAAATAAAGCTCAAACTCCATTGGTAGTCTTTGAATACAATATATACGTAAGCTTAACCTTAATTTTGATGGGACTCTGTCAACCCTTCAGGAGTGACGTGCTACAGTAATATGTTAAGTAACCATGTGAACTTGTATGATATATAACAGTTGTTATGTGCTGAAAGTTATAAGAAGGGTATTTCCCTCGCTTTCCATAATTTACATCTCAAGATTTATTTCATTGATTTTCCTACTTGGTTCTTTTGTGTAAATACAGACATAGAAAAGGAAGATCAGCTTCTTGATCAGTTGCTGCACTTAAAAACTGTAGCTTTTGAGAAGTTGAAAGCAAGTCGGCAAGATATTATCCTCGTAGCATCACTAATTGATCGGATACCTAATCTTGCAGGATTGGCCCGAACTTGTGAGGTGTGCAATCACGTTGTTGTTTCTGTACTTTGTGGATTTTGGTGTTGGTATGTGCATGTTTTTTAGTTTCAGGTGGTTCATTGCTCTTCTGATTAACTGATAGCAGGTATTTAGAGCATCTGCGCTGGCCATTGCCGACAAAAACGTAGTGAAAGACAAGCAATTCCAATTGATCAGGTTCTGATAGTATTACTCTCTCTTGCTTTGCTTATACTGCATGTCTTTTGGCTTTGCTTTAATTTTTCACAATGCAGATGTAAAGAAATCTGTAGCAAGAGAGGTTGCAGTGAAATGGATGAATGATGAGATTTCTTGCCTTTATATGGAGAATAACTAAATCTTTCTATAACTAAAATTTTCTATCTCATTCATGTTAATATAATCGAGGATCTGATGACATCCTTGAATAGAATAAAGATGATGTCATTGCTGTTGCACTATTGAAAGAAAAACTAGATTGCCTGATATAATGAACTAACCCACAAATTCATTGAAGTCTCTTAATATTTCATCTCTTTGCTGTTGCACTTGCACAATTGAAAGAAAAACTGGATTGCCTGATATAATGAACTAACCCACAAATTCATTGAAGTCTCTTAATATTTCATCTCTTTGTGCAAAAACTAATGGAGTGTCAAGTGTGCCTGTGCAATTTGACTTATGGATTAACATTACGGTCAAGGTGATTTTAATGAAAGGAGCTGCGTGTTTACAGAAAATCGCTACGAAATGTACATAGAAAATAAATAAATAAATAATTCTTATGAGATCAACTGAAATTGCCTTTTGATAAATAACATGTAGAACAAAGAAAATAAGCATCAATTGAGTAATATTAATCATATAAATGAACCGCCTTCCTTGATAAGAACTGCGGAAAAAAAAACTTCAAACTTTTTTTGATTGGTAAAAAAGAAAAAAACAAAGTACAAAAGCAAACTTGAATTGAATGAGCTGGAAATTCACAACTCGCAAATCCTCAATACAAACTTTTGTTTTTTGTATTGGAACTTAAGATCAGCATAACCAATGGGAAAGTTACCTGGATAGGGAAAAATGTTGGGTTATCTAAGTTGGAGATGAAATGCTTGGTTATCTGGATAGTCATGAATTATGGGTTCCTTTGCAAATTGACTGGAATTATTTGCTTTACGTGTAGTGTAACTGCAGAGAAATGGGTGCCAATTGTTGAAGTCCCAGTTAGTAGTATGAAAGTTTTCTTGGAGAAAAAGAAGCAAGAAGGATTCTCCATCTTAGGTCTGGAGCAAACAGCAAACAGCATTTCTCTTGACCGATACGCGTTTCCTAAGAGGACGGTGAGTTTCATACAGTCAACATGGTGATCTCTTCTTCTTTCCCTTGAGCGAAAATTTTTGTGAAATTATCTTCACTAGTTCTGATTATAGATTTTCATTCTTGTGGCAAATATCATAAGACTATTGAAGTAGCTTGTCTTTTGTTTTCATTTAATTTGAAGGGCTATTTTGTACCAAATATCAGTACCTTTTAATGTTTATAGTATTCTATACCACGTGGTTTTTATAAGAAAAGGAAAAAGAGAGTGCTAATGCTAAACTTGAAAACGTGTGTATATCACTAAGTTTGACAATAATACCAATTTTTTGTGAAGGCATAAAACTATTCTTTAAAATTCTCTTTCACGAAAGGAATTAAAAGTTACGCTAGAAAGTAGTTTTAGATAATTATTCTAATCTTTCGACGTTTGTGTTTTGTTACTGATTTAATTCATGATTCATAAACTAAACTGATATATTGATGTAATTCATGATTTCTTCAGACGTTATCTTTGTAACGAGTCTGATGATTGGTTGAATATTTATAGGTCTTAGTCCTTGGCCGAGAAAAAGAGGGTATACCAGTGGACATCATTCACATTCTGGATGCTTGCATAGAAATCCCACAGTTGGGAGTAGTTCGATCACTCAACGTTCATGTCAGTGGTGCCATTGCACTTTGGGAATACACTAGGCAACAAAGATCCACTAGCTGCTGAATTACACTAAGAACTTTTGTTCAGTGCAAGATAGCTAATTGCTTCTATCAATCCTCATATTGATTGTACAATTACGAGTCACATATATTAATATAAAGAACACATGTATATGTACCCCTCAGTATGTGGTGATATTGTTGTTCTTGAGTGGTTCCAATTTTGTGTTATGAAAGATGTCCACTCTGCAAGTAATTTGAAGTTGAGGGAACAATCCATCATCCTAATGTTTCTTATCGGAGTAGTATTTTCTCTTTATATTGTGTCTTCTCTCCTAGCAAGTTGTATAAATTTATGCTACTAGTTTTGATTATTCAGATTCAAGCAATTGCTTCTTGTTTTGAAGTCTATTTAGGAATGATGATCAGAAATTTTCCTCCCTTAATAGCTTCTTGTTTTGAAGTATATCTAAGGCTGATGATTAGAAATTTTCTTCCCTTTTTTCTCCCCATGCAGCCACCATAAGCTGATCTTGGGGCCTTAATTTGGTTTCTTTACCACTTACTGCAGAAGTATGTCAATTCTATTTAAGATATTACTCAGCCACCCAATTTCTCAGGTTCAAATTTGGTTACCTGTGGTCTTTGGGTTAAGTTTGTAATTGCCTCGAGCAAAGTCTACTTTAGGCAAACGAAACTTATACTTCAACTAAAGGCACAAGCGCATAGCAAGCACAAAAGAGGAAATGCATGTATCTCCTTGAAGAACGAAGTCTAGGGTAGGAAAGAAAAGTGGAGTGAGAACGTTGTGTGAAAAAACAAAAAAAGACAACTGAAATTTGCAAGTGAAAGCCAAAAAGTTTAGACAAGTGAAAAAGTAAAACGAAGAAAATGGAAGAAATAAAGCCAATGTTCTTGCAGAAAACCTGAAACTCTATAGCAGTATAACCTAGTAGGTTACTATTAGCATGATTTTCTTCTACTCAAACCAGAAACTAAAGAAAAAAGAAAATTCCCCAAATAATAACCCATTCCACGCATAAGGAACGGGTGCAAAACCAAAATGGACTGTGGTGGTGATGGTGGTTTGAAAATGAGAAAAACATGCATGCAAAACAACAGTCCTTTAAAGGTGATTACTTTTCCTTCCTACAATATACCATATCTCTAGTAAAAAATGGCAGCTATTTTCACCTTCATTGCCCTCTCTTTTATCATTTCATTGGAGCCCTTAATGGCAAATGCAAAAATCTTTTTAGTTCTAATGGAAGATGACCCTTTTGTATCTACAAAATCAAAGTAAAAACTCTAGCCTCTTTCTTAGCATGTTTTGGTCTGACTATTAAGCATGCACTCTGCTTTACTATTGCTTACTATGCCAAACTTTTTGCAGGAATTTTGAAGATTTTGATATCTACAAGGAAAGGGTAAGAAAACAACATGACATGCTTCTAGAAAATCTCCTTGAAAGAAGTGTGTATACCAAAGTTTACAGCTACACTCATTTGATCAATGGATTTTCCGTTCATTTGACATCTCATGAGGTAGGCATTTATATTTTCTTTTTGACTTGATATAACTGACTACTTAAACATGCTACTTTTTTATTCTCTGTGACGAGCTAAATGCTCGAATAATTGGAAGTGTTACATTGTTGCAGGCCCTTGAGATTCTAGAGAATGCAGAAGGTGTTAGAGCAATTTATGAAGATGTGAAGATGAAGAAGTTGACAACACATACACCTGACTTTTTAGGAATTCCTGCTGGTGTCTGGCCTAAATTAGGTGGTCCTACGGCTTCAGGGGCAGGCGTTGTGATTGGTATGATTGACACAGGAATCAATCCATTCCATCCTAGCTTTTTGGCTCAAGCATCAAATGGTGATCGCCGGGGTGTAGTAGTGAAAAGTGGAAAGTTCAAGGGGAAGTGTGTGACTGGGGATAGATTCCCTGAAACAGCCTGTAACAACAAGGTAGTTGGAGCACAATATTTTGCAAGAGCTGCAACTGCTGCTGGCGAATTCAATGTCTCTCGTGACTATGCTTCCCCTTTTGATGCTGATGGACACGGAAGGCAAGTCACTTAGTATGAACCACATACTTTGTGTTATATCTTGTTGAGTCTCGCACATCGCCTAAGGGATGAGGGGTTTGGTATCCTTATATGGCTTGGGCGATCCTCACCTCATGAGCTAGCTTTTGGGGTTGAGTTAGGCCTAATGTCCATATCTTCATCATGGCATCAAAGCCGGACCCATCCAAATTCTTTGTGTCACTGATGTTGGGCCCCCATATATAATATTGTTCCCGCTCCAGCTGGCAGGCCTAGGCGTCGGGGGTGGGGGGGTGGGGGGTGTTGGGTCTCCNTCGTTGTCGTCGACTGATGTGGCCCCGATAGAGTATATGTCCGCGTCCAGCTGGCAGGCCTAGGCGTCGGGGTCGGGGGTGGGGGTGTTGGGTCTCCCACATCGGCTAAGGGATGGGGGATATTTGGTCTCCTTATATGGCTTGGGCAATCCACACCTGATGAGCTAGCTTTTGGGGTTGAGTTAGGCCCAAAGCACATATCTTTATCATATCCGGCCTTTTTAACCACTATTGTTCTATATTATTTACTGTTCTATTTTATTTGATATTTTTTAACGATAATGCATGTTCATAATCTATGAAAGATGTTTCAAAACAGCAGCCATACAGCATCAACTGCAGCAGGAAATCATAATGTTCCTGTCATCGTCAACCATTTCAACTACGGTTATGCAAGTGGTATGGCTCCAGGAGCAGGGTAATATTAGTATGCTGTTTTTATTTTTCTATTAAGAGTTTTACATGTGAAGTTTGATCTTGATAAGGACAATGAACTGTGCTGTAACAGGATTGCTGTGTATAAAGCCATGTACTCTTTTGGAGGTTTCATGTCAGATGTTGTGGCTGCAGTTGATCAGGTTCAGCAATTGTCAATGAATAGTACTTAACTTATTATGCATCTTTCCCCCTTTTTTAGGACTTTTTATAAGTTAAAATAGCTAAAGCTCCAAGTTAATTCTGGCAAACATTCTTATTGTTTAGGCAGTGGAAGATGGAGTGGATATACTAAGCCTTTCTGTAGGGCCAGCAAATGTCCCTTCCGGTCCTTCTGCTTTCCTCAATGTTCTTGAAATGCAGCTTTTATTTGCCACAAGAGCTGGTGTGCTGGTTGTTCAAGCTGCTGGAAATGGTGGTCCTTCTTCAACTTCCATTCTTTCCTTTAGTCCGTGGATCACAAGTGTTGCTGCCTCCACTACAGATCGTAGATATAATAATTCAATTGTTCTAGGCAATGGACAGAGCTTCTCTGGAAGTGGTCTTTCACGTTAAGTCCCCTTACCCCTTTCTTGCTGTTAACTTTCTCTGTTTTATCACTGAAAATGTGGTTTCCACATCTTACTTTGCAGCTCCAACGCTTTCAGGAACGTATTTCCAACTTGCTGCTGCATCTGATGTTTGTAAAGGGAATACTACATCTGGCCTCTTGACAGTTGAGAGCTGCCAAGAGACAGAACCATTCATCCGAACTTTAGTTCATGGGAAGATAGTGATATGCACTTACACTTTTGATTTTGAATCAGAGACAGCAAGCATAGCCACTGTTGCTGATACAATACAAAAAGTTGGGGCTGCTGGCTTTGTACTGACAATGGATCCCGATATTGGTTCTGAACAGATTAAGGGAGCCACAATGACCTTGTCGGTACCTGGTCTAATCTTAAACAACATGGAGGCCTCTACGGTATCTATCTCATATTCATAATAATTGGTAAGACTGTCAACTTTGTATTAATTCTGGTGCTCTTTGTTGTCTGGTGCAGGCTCTGCGCGAATATTATAACTCCAACACATTAAGAAGTAGAAGTGGAAGGGCTATTAGTTTCAGAGCTACAGCAAGAATTTTAGACGGGAGACAAGTTAGTTATACCAAGCTGGATCCAGTTGTGGCATCGTATTCATCTAGAGGTCCTGATGTGAACAATGCATTCTTAGACACTGCCGATGTCCTTAAACCAAACATCATGGCTCCAGGTTCCTCGATATGGGCTTCCTGGAGCCCTACTAGTGAAGGAGATCGATACATCAAAGGTATAAATATACAAATGCTCATTTGACACACTTGGAAAATGCTACTCAAGTTTTTTTTTTAATTTATTATATAGAGGGTAGGGAAAGGGGATATGGGGAGGGGATTACAAAGTTGGGAATTGAACCCTCATCAACAAGTTGAAAGTTCGTGTACCCAACCATCTGAGCTACTAAGATTCACCTGGTACTCAAGAATTATTTGTCATATGGTACCTTTTTCAAATATCAATTATTTCTACTTTCAAGAATGGTAATATGAAACCACATCTTTTTACCAGGACAAAATTTTGCACTACTATCTGGAACAAGCATGGCTACACCACACATTGCTGGAATCGCTGCTCTAATTAAACAGAAGCACCCGGGCTGGACACCTGCAGCCATTACATCCGCAATGATGACAACTGCAGATGTAACTGGGCACTCAAATGCCCCTATTTTAGCTCAGCAAATCAACCAGCTAACTCCTGCTACTCCGTTTGATTTTGGAGCTGGACTTGTCAACCCATCTCGAGCCATTGACCCTGGTCTTGTTTTCAAGGCAGGGTTTAAACACTACATACTGTTTTTATGTTCAGTTCCAGGAGTCGATGATATGTCTGTAAGACGAGCAGTTGGAGTTGGATGCCCGAACAAGAAAAAAGCATGGTGCTCGGATTTAAACACGCCGAGTGTGACAATATCAAATTTGGTAGGCTCAAGAAATGTGATCAGGAGGGTGACTAACGTAGGTGGTGTAGATGAAAAGTACCAGGTGATCGTGAGAGAGCCTCTGGGCGTGAGTGTTTCTGTAACACCACAAGTTTTTAAGATAATGGCCAATGCTTCAAGACATATTACAATTGTCCTAAATGCAACTCAGACAACCAATGTTTACTCATTTGGAGAAATCGTGTTCGAAGGTAACCAAAACCATAGAGTTCGAGTGCCTTTGGCGGTGTTTGTAAGCAGCACTTTACATTCATGATGCTCTTGTATATGTTTTCAATGAATAAACTACTCCACACTAGCCTACATTGTAATCAGACTAAAATTGTGATTGTGTTGCAGTTTACCTAAATAAGGGAAAATCGTTCAGGTAACTTCTTCTAAGCTTGGGAGCTTGAAGTATATCCCACCCCCTCCAATATATAGGAGATAGAAAAAATAAAATGAAATGAAGAAGGGACATGAAAGTAATTAAGATTTGATAGGAATTATCACTCTTCAGTTTGTTAATGGATGGACCTTTGAACACCTTGATTCTTGGACTTAGTTGATGAGTCTGTTCATCGACGACCCTTTCGTAGTGAAGCAAAAAACTTGGAAAATAGTCCAGGCTTTCTTTGTACCTGAAAGAAAGTGAGTGCTTTTGTAAAGCAGAGATTTCTGAAAAGCTAGAATACTGAATAGTATATATAACTTGTGAGTGAGTGACTTACCTGAAAAGTTTTTACCATAGCTTTTATTTTATTGGTGTTAGAAGCCATATTCTTCTTCTTCTTGGATTTCTTATTCTGAGGCATGAATGTTCTGAGGAACCTTGGCATAACAAATTTCCAGCTCCCCATACAAGTTGGTAGACTTACATATCTTGGCTTGTTTTTCACTGCAACAATCTGGAAAAATGTGTTAATAGATGGTTACAAATACTTCTAGTGCATTTTCAATCCTGAATATATGAGCTGTGTACAATGATATTCTTCTTTATCCTTCAAACATCTATCATATTTAGTAAAATGCATATGTTAGTAAGATTATAACCTAAAGATTATAACCTGAGAATTCTGTCTTTGGATTGGCTGTGGAACCAAAGGTGTTGATGGCTGTGATCGTGCCGTAGCTCGAAGATTTCTTGAGTAGTCAAGAAGCTGAGCTTTTCTATTGTATCCTCCACCATTAGCAACCTGTCTAATGTGAAGATGTTGATGATGATATTTGTTATTTGATGAACTGCTCCTCTTTCTCCTAGGCCCCTCTACAAGAACAGAAACATATACTGTCCTTTCTCTCAAGTATGTAACCTAAACCATCAACAAAAAGGAAACAACTTAGCATTATTTTTTGCAATAAAATTCAAAGAAGACTAAGTATGATCACAGCACTAACCATTCTTGTTGGCATTTTTCCAATTTATTCTTTCAATGAAGTGCCGAGGGTCTATTGGAAACAACCTCTCTACCTTCGCAAGGTAGGGGTAAGGTGTGTGTACGCACTATCCTCCTCAGACCCCATGGTGTGGGATGATATTGGATATGTTGTTGTTGTATTCTTTCAATGGGGTTCTTCTTTTTCCTTCTTTTTTGTTGGTGGTGGTTTGGGGGGTTGGGAGGGTGGGGTGGGGGTGGGGCGGTGGTTATTGAAGAAAGAGTGAAAAAAGTATATATGTGAAGAAATTGGAGATGAAGAAGTGGTGATCTACAAGAAATAGAAAATGTTGGTAGATAGTTTATATAAAATGTGGAATGCAGGCCTAAAGGAAGGAAGATAACCAAGTCTTAATTCATTGTTAAAATCGTAACCGAATATATTATAATAAGGAAGGTCCTTCCAAATAAGAAATCTAAATTATGATTAAGATAGATAATTTTAAATGTAAACAAAGAATTCTACTTTGAAAAGGAAATACTTTGTTATTGCTTTATGTTTACTTTTCTTTCTCCTTTTGTCTTTATTATTTAGGTAACGATAAAGTAGAAAATGTTGTGTATGGTTAGATAATAGGGACATTTAAATCATTAAACTTATTGAATCAACATAGGTGGATTTTTTGATGTGCTAGTATTACCATCCTATAGCAACCAATTTTCTTCTTTTTTCCTCTTATGTTGTTGACAAGCTTAGTTAAGGTGCAAATATTAAATTTAATGAGAAAAAGGAAGGTCTTAATTAATGAAATTCTTGAGTTAAAAGTTTATCCAGCAATAATTAAAATCTAATTATGAGTAACCATCTACAATGAACATGAACGGATAACTTCAAAAAAGGAGGATAATTAATCTATTGTAACCGATCAAACTAAACGTATAAAAATTCTTTGCACTATCGGATGTAAATAAAAATTCTTTTAATATTACTGGACTATACATGCTTCAAAAAAATAATGCAAGATTTAGATAAGGTAAGTTTCCTTTTCCTTCTTGCAATTAGTGTCCTTAGTGTTGTGCCCAGATTTTATTAATTTTTTTTATAAAAAAGAAGGTGTATTTGAGTTGCCTATAATTGTTGTCCACCTGTGACAATCTTTGGAGCATCAGTTGTACCATCTGATAATTACACCCCAACAATTGTTGAATCAATGATCTTGTAGTATGTGGAAGACACGTGGTGTTCGAGACAGCTTGAGTGCAATATTACTATTTCACCGGATACCTGCTACCTTCTATTTACAGATATCAAGCAACTCTGTGCACCATGACTTAGACATAAGCGAAGAAATCACCTATCATCTTTTGTCGATTTCTTAGCTCTTTCTTAAGGTGGTTACATAAATAAAGGAATTGAAGTTAAACTAATAAGCAAGCAAAGTCTTCTTCCACCCAATTGTTGGCCTAAAACAACTCAATGATACTCTTAAATATGGTGTGATATTGTCCATTTTGGACCAAGCCCGCACCGTTAAGATCGCTACACCTTATACGTAAACTCTCAATCTTTTCCGCAGCCACTTTGTTTGCACACCTATCACCAATAATATCAGTTTCTTCTTTTTCATGGTAATTCACCATCACAGGTATTCAAAAACTACAGGTGAATGACCAATTTTGGACAATGACAACATCAAAAGTATATCACAAACAAGAAAAAGTTCTTATTGATCAAAGCATCACCAATACATAAACTTAGAAGTCAATCAATCTAACAAGAACCAACAGCAAGAGGTTGTCACAAAACTCAACAATTAAAAGAATCATTAACAACGAGAAGCTGACACTTCTAAGCTTTGCCATAGAAGAGCCAATGATACTCTTAACATGGTGTCATATTGTCCGCATTGGGCAAACCTTGCACGGTTTCCCCCAAAGGCCTCACGGCATTAAGAGATCCAACAGATAACCAATTCTCAAGCAATTGCTGCTTCTTTTTTTGTTTTTCTTAGCTTAATTCAAGGACACCTGGGATTCCATTGCAGACTTACCTTTGCAATATGAAGTTATCTGTTCCAAGCCTGAGTAATACCTCAAACACTGATTGAAGAACAGATCTACAATATGCAAACAAAGCTCGAGGTTGAAGCATGACTATGGAATCTGATGAAATAGAACTATTATAGATCAGCTAAAAATTTGTTTACAAGACAAGAAAAAATAAATCATTGCCAGAAAACAAAATAAGAAAGGAAAGAAGATACATTAAGAACAAAAACAAAATGGTGAATACAATTCTACGCTCTCTTTTGACTAGCATCGTGAGATCTCCTGATTGCAGTCATCCAACTAAATACATGAAGATCAAAGATTATGTGAGAACTATGTTCAAGAGTCCTTTGAACTGCGTGAGTTCTCATCTTTCCAAGATGCTTGCCACTGCTTGTCATAAAAAGTAGACTCTTCAATCAACTTTTTGACTGTTTCTATATCCTCATTCTTGCGGATCAGAAGCACACCAGCCACAGCTATAAACAATAGTGTTTTGCAAAAGAAGTTGCCCATTTGATCGACAAGGCCTACACCAGTCAAGCTATCCACAAAATAGGCCATAAAGAAACCAACCATTGCAGCACGACCTGCATAAGAATTGTGTATGCTATTAGTTTATCAGTTCAGCAAAGATATATTTAGAGCTTTGTATTTGAGAACTGGAAACAACTGCCAGAAATAGGATACGAGCAAACCATTGAGAAGTTCAGCTTCAGGGAGATGGAATCTCTTCATCCATGCCCACCAAGGAATAATGGAGGTGTCAAAAAGCACAGGTTCTTCATTACTTGACGACTCTGGATTATCTTCCAACCATTTCCTTCTCCGAACCTCTGCAAATGAATAGCCATTCAATTGTTAGTAAATCAAGCGATGTCATATGAATGCCCCAAAAAGGCATCTCTTGAAAAGGATATGTAGTGATGTTTTCTACCCTTAATACGTTATAGCTTTACTATTAAGAGTGACAACCACATAGTAGCTGGTTTAGTGCATCAACTTTCAACAAATACCCCCTTGTCATATACATTTAACAAAAATTCAAGATGATGCATCAAACAAGAATCAAAGCATCCTTTCCCCCCCAACAAAGTTATAAAATTAGTACTTTATCAAAAAGAAAGCATATCAAATCGACAAACTTTGGTCATGCAAGAAGGCTGAATGACACCACATCTACTCCATAAGTCATAGAAAGTTCCATTTCTAGGTTAACCCCCTCTTTTCATTGTTCATCAGCTCCTGCTTAAGGACTAAAGACAAAAGTTTTTTTTTTTTTTGGTTCCCCATCCGGTGTCGGTACCCGCATTGAGGCCGACTAAATCCGGATTCGCGGCGGGAAGTCCCACATTGGGGGTAAAGCGCTCCCTAGGAAAGGCGACCCCATCGAACCCAGACCTCTGGTTAAGGATGAAGCAGTACTTAGGACTCCACCACAACCCTTGTTGGTCTGAAGACAAAAGTTACTGGAACCACTTCTTAACCATGAACTTTTAATTCTTTGTGTAATCCAGATATACTAAACAAACTCTTCATGCTATTCAACTAAGGAAAAACAAGTGTAGCTAGTATAAGTATCATCCGAAACAGCATTCACTGTAGCCAGACTGAAGTAAAATTTTGGCAATCATAAGTTAAATAAATTAAATAAATTAAATAAACTAAAAAAGAAGTTGCATGTCGAAAGAACAATAATCAAATTAATGGAGAAAAGGAGCAACATGCAAAGCAGAGAGGTAAAGACTCACCAGCATCAATAACAGAATCCCAATGGGTCTCTCCATCTTTCTTAAACTGATTCAAATCCCAAGTCCCACTAACCCATCTAGGATCTTGAAATTTTTTTACAGTATCCGGTGCCGGAGCTCCGGTGGATACAACCGGCGCTGACCCATTAGTGTCCAAAGAAGCCTCATTTGACTCCTCAGCTTTCACAGCACTATCCTGAGCTTTTTCTTCAGGTATTTCTGGCTCAACAGTGACAGCAGAAGTAGCAACTACACCACTTGACCCATTATCAAGAGCTCTCGGAGAAACCAAGAAAGAGAGATGGGGTTTCTTTAAAGTTAGAAAAGGATAAGGTTTGTGGGTTGAGTGATGTTTTGAAGGAGAGAGAGTTGGGAAATGTAGCGGAGGAGCTGAGAATAAGGCCATTGACATTATCGTAGCTGGTTGAAGAGGTAATGGCAGAGAAAAAGAAGAGCTTTTAGGACATTGGTATACTGATCTTTCAAACAATCCTTAGCCGCAGAAATGGGGGAGGGGCTTTTGGATTCGTTTGCTTTGCTTAACTTTTAAAATAAAATACATTTCTTAATAGAAAATACACACATTTATATCTATATCTATGTTATATTAAAAACACAAAGGTCCTTAGCGAAATGTTATTTTTTTTTATCCTTTTAAAATATAGTTCACATTAGACAAAATAGTCATTTAATTATTCTCCTAATATTTAGCATTTAAAGTCAACTAAAACTTTACTTATAAAAATTTTCCTTATTTAAACAACAACACAAAATAATTTCTAATATTTAGGACATCAAAATCAATTAAAGTTATCGTATACAATTCAAATAATTCGTTTATATACTTTTTCCCTTATTCTACGTACATAGAAATTATGCCAAGCAAGAAAAAACCAAAAATAATTATTTATTGCCTTTTTTGTGGGATATTGCTTTTCTTTGTTTAGGTAGGAAGTTGTCTTTCTTTGTTTAAGTTTGCGATCCTTTTACCAAAACTGCCTTAGGCTACAAATCTTTTGGTAGTAGCCTTTTATTTTCGTTATGTATCTTTCTGTTCTTAACAACTTTTATTTTCATCTTAATTATTATAGGTATCATACAATTGGCTATCGGAAGAGGCTCTTCAAATTTCGTGGGTTCATAGAAGAATTCAACTATTGAATATTCCTCTTACGAATTTAGCAACTATTGATTAGCAATTGCCTATCATAAACTCTTCACAATGCCGATGTCTTTGGAGGTAAGTTTGCTTATTTCGTGTGTTTTTGATAGACAATTGTAAATTAAAAAGTTGTTAATTGTGATTTTTATTTACAATATCTAATATACAATTAAAATGACTCATTTACAAATTTTGTGTAAGTTTTGGAGCATTGCATTCCGTAATAAAAAAATTAGTTAGATATTCTAACTATATCAATTCAAGATTAATTGTTACCTTATATTTTATAATTTATTAATAATTACTAACTGTTATGCCAGTTTAAGGTGCTCATATTTTGTAAGAAAAAATAATCTTGTTTAACTCTTTATGATCGTATTATACCTATTACGAGATCTAAAATTATTTTACTTCAGAGTAGAGCAATTGGCGTCCTTGCATCTCGCCTTTTTGATAGTTTCATCGGTGTAGGTAAATATTTTTTCTTATCCATAAAAAATCATTATTATAGAATCAACATGGTACTTCACATTTTTATCATAAATATTTTAAGGAATATTAATTTTACTAAACGGTAAAATTTCATTGCGCATGGATATAAATTTATTATGTTTTAAAAGTTATCTTTGTTGAAGTTCATCTACGAGTTTTTTTCTAATCTTTGAGCTCAAAAATTGAAACTTTTTTAAGTACCAGCTTACTTCAATTATAGGCCAATTTAACTATTTAACCTTTTTTTAATATTTATTCTATTCATACATATTAGTCGTTGCTTGCCTAATGGGCATAAAACTTGTAGTTTACAAAAAAAAATTGACAAGTTAAATAATATGTAAATAAATCAATGTTGTTATAAATGGAATTCTACCTATGGTGAATGTCCATATCTAGAGAGATTCTAGGGTTTATTATTTGGTAGCTAAGTCACCCTTTCCCTATAAATAGAAGGTTCTATTCCACTATAAGTCATCCCAAAATCAATAAGAATTTTCTCCCTCTACTTTTCTCTACAATACTCTTCTTCTTCTTTTATTGTTTCATAACACGTTATCAGCACATGACTCTAACCAATTGAGTAGAAGCTTTGGGACTGAGCATAATGATTGTCAATTATCCATGAACTTCCTGCATGATTAAATTCTGAATTTAAGGTAAGTATTTTACCGTATTTTTCTCTTTTATTCCATAATTTGATTTTAAATACAAGCAAAGACAATAAATTTTGATTATAACTCTAATAGAGTTAGTAAGAAATTATAACCACTCGAAGTGGTAAAATTCTATGTCTTACCATGATCAAATTACGGGCACAAAAAGTGGAAACCCGTCTCATTGAATTTGCTCAATTCTCATTCCGTTAAGAGAATGTGATAGCAATATGTGATAGTCTGAAAGAAGACAAAATTATTACCGTGAAGGTATCAATGGATGTGGACGTGGCAATAGACGAAATTATAATCGACATCATTGTGGTAATGAGAACAAAAAGGATTCTTAAAATTCTCCTTCACTTTGTGAAATTAATGTTTGTCATCGATTTGACATGCGATTTGGTAAAGCACATATACATGATTATTGCACTTTCATGATGTGAATGTGACAACATGTGATTTATGAATACATATTCATTCTTGAAAGAATATACACACTCACCTCTAGAATGAGGTTTGAGATGATATAAGAAAATAATGTCCTTATTATGGCATGAATGGTTATTGGTCCTGAAGTACCATATGATAAGTGTGTGAGCACGTGATTTTTGCCTCACACGAATCACTCCCAAAAATTCAAATAAAACAATTTTTCCTTTTATGTGCAATTTTGTGAATTTTCGTGATATTTTCAGCTATTGTTTGCATTTGTGTGTGCATGTTTGTTTGTTTAAATTAATGAGAAAAATACAAAATATATTGCAATTACATGTAGGAATTAATTTTACAATTTTGAGTAAGAATTACTTATTTTATAAAATGAAAGAAAAACACAAAAATAATAATAATGCACTTTGCTTTTTAGTGTTTAATTGTGTGATTGGTACTTAATTATTGTTTAGACCTAATTAGTATTTTTTTTTCTCAATTTGGCTTTATAATATAATTTAGGATTTTAGGTTTTAATTTTGGAAAATAATTTAGGAAGAGAATAAAAGGGAAAAGAATTAAATAAGAGGAAATCCCATTTGGGCCAAATTCATGTGATAATTCGGAAGGCCCAAATAAAACCATCCCAAAATCAGCCCAATCCCACGCCCAACCCAGTCCACCCTTCATAGAGCCAAAACGACGTCGTGTGGAGGTTTTTGATCTGAGCCGTTGAGTTAATCTAATTGAACGGTCAGGAGCTTTCACCCATAACCCAGCCTCGACTCGTTTGCATCAGAGACCGATCCGGTCTCGAAGGTGATGGAACGACGTCGTTCCAATAAGTTAAATGATCCAAGCTGTTGATCTCGTTTGATCCAATGGCATGGATTCGATCCCCATACCAATATATAAACTTAAAACGAACCCAGCCCCCCTCAGCCCCCCTCCTCCCCCTACCGTCTCTCCCATCTTAGAGACCATAGGAAATCACCACCGCCCTCCGCCGTAAACCGCCGACCGAAAATTGCCTCCGCCGGCGTCCGGCGTCCAAACACCTCCAAATTGACATCGTGTGTTCACCATAACCTCCCCATCTCCGATCCACTATCAGTTTCCCTCGACTCCTAGCCTAACCTGTCGAATATTCAAAAAACCGAGCGGTTCCTCCGCCGTCTCCGGCGGACAACTCCCAAACCACCCCACCTTAACACCACAGAACCACCTCAACTTCCTCTTCCCAAATATCCAAACCCCTTCCTTCGAATCACAGCCAAATCCGTCGAATATCGATTTGAATCGATGAACCCTAGCGCCGCCACAAGAAACCCCGGTGGCGGCGCCACCTCCCCTTGATCCCAAAATCACACCCTTGAACCACTAGTACCCTCTCTTACCAAATCCTTACTCAGCTTTCCTCAAATATCCCTCTATCTTCTCGGATGTTAGATCAGAGATTTGACCCTAAGTCCTAACTTGGCCCGAATAGAGAGGTAATTAAAGTTCCAAGCCAAATTTGGTATTACCCGTGTGTTCTTGATAAGAACACACGATTAATATCAAACTTGGCTGGAAATTTAGAATAATCGAAGATTTCTTCAAGTTTTTTTTTTAACTGCACGAGGTGGATTCAACGTATTCTTCTTCTGTTCTTAGTTTTGTTCTCTTTTTTTTTATTAATTAATATCTTTTCTACTCCTCCTCTGTATTTCTTTTTCAGAATTGTTGTATGAGTCTTTGTCCAAATTAGGGTATTTAATTCTATTAGCTATTTTAATGTAGGTTAATAAGTTAATTGGTATAGATTTTGTCTGTCAAACTCTTTCAATAATTGTGATAATCCTGCTTTAGCTAATAGTTTGAAGTTAGTTTGAATTTCGTTATTCTAGTTCACTAGCTTAGCTTAAAGACAGTTATATAATTAAGTTTTGGTTTGAAACCATTCAAATTGGTTTTCTCTTCTGTTCTGTTATGGGTCGATTGGTTAGCTTAAATATAGGTTTTGAGAATCCTGATTAAATTTTGAGTAAATGAACTAAATTGGACTTGAATTGGTCATTTGGACCCATTAATTTGAGTCAATTGAACCCTAGGTTTTGCCCGTCCCATTTGAGGTCCAGAGAGGGGTCAATCCAGTGGTTTAAAGGCCCCTGTTTGATTGGCCTTGGGTCAATTTGACCCAGTTTTTGATCCTGCAATGTAATTCAAGGGGTAGTTTAGGGGGAAATTTGGAGTTGGAGATTGGGAGGTTAGTTGAATATAGGGGGGCTGCTAATAATTTAAGGGGTAATCAACAGAGGTTAGGGGTTCAACTTAGGGGCTGCTAACTTGGGTAGGGGGTAATTGCTGTATTAGTTAATAAGCACTAATTGAGTGGATAATTCAGTGCGAAATTAAACTAAAAGATAAGTGTTAGTGGGAAAAACACTCAGGGATTGTCCATTAAAAGGGTTGTAAATCAGACATTAAAGAGATAGTTTTAACACCCTGAAATACTGAAAAGAAGAGTCTGAAATTTGGAGAGTTTAAGAGATCCTATAGAGTCTAAACAAAGAGCTAAAAACAGAATTCAAGAACAAATGCATAGAGATATTTGAGAGCCAAGTACATTGAAAATACAGAGAGTCTGAGAGAAAGAACAAGATAGAATTAAGAGTTTTAGGAAGAGAATAGAGAGTTTTTAGTATTCTGGTTTGAGAGAGAGTGTGTCTGAAAATTCAGAGAATTGAGAGGAAATAGATATAGAGAAAAGAGTTTAAGTGAGAACTGAAAGGGGAACAAATACCTAAAGATATTTGGGACTAAAAAAAACAATCTGAAAGTTGAGGATACATTGAGAGACATAGAGAAAACACCTGAAATACAAAAAATTGGAGAAAAATCTGGGAAAACACAACGGCTGGAAATTTCAACAAAAGTCACTGTTCCATCAAAATTCCTTCTGTGATTCTGGAAATTCTTAATTCTTGAAGCAAAATTCTGATGCGTCTTGGTTTCAATGGTCTGAATCTGGGTTATTTGAAGATTGGTTTTTGAGTTTTGTTATTGGGTTTCACTGTTTGATTGAAGCTGGGTGCTGGTCTGTTGCTGTGCTGTTAACCACTCACCCTTTTCTTTTCATTTAAATTTCCAGGTACATCTCTTTGATTCGGGCTGTGTAAAGAATGCTTGATATGATTCTGAAGAAATGATAGCCTCTTTTCTCACTAGTTGCAACTTTATTCTGCTTTCCTTTGTCTATTAGCTTAAGCTTCTGTCATAGTATGTGAAATAGCACTAGGTTGTGAATTTCGAGTTTACATGGAATTGTAGTCGTATTATGGTTGATATTTGTTAATTCAGCTAGTTTTAGGGCTATTGTTGGGAATTATATTTGGTTGTGTTGTGATGAGATTAATATGGGACAGCCACAGTTTTATACGAGTAAACATGAAATGCTTAATGATGTTAGATTCTAAGCTAGTTCTGCATAAGTAGTGTTGCCTTCTTTTGTATTCATTTGCCAATGTATAAGTCCATGTGAACGAGAATTTGAGTATTTCTTTTAGGTCCAAGTAATCTGTATGTTAACTTCTAGGCATCCTGATAATCTTGGAAAGATACTTATTTCAATTCAAGTCGACTAATTAGTATTTGGTAAATTCATGTAAAGAGATAGCATGTGTTGAATTCTAAATTAGTTGTACATGGGCAATTTAAGCTGGAAATGGGGTTATAATTTCAGAACGACCGGTCAGTTATCTCATACTTGAACAATTTGAATTCCATGAGTAGAAAGTCAATTCCATCTCTTGTTTCATTTGGTAACTTGACTGATTATTAAATAATCAATTGTGCATAGGCTGGTTTTGAGACTTGGGCCTAGTACTGGCCCAATAAATGCCATCAAGGCCATTTGAATTCGTCAGTGACGACCTTTTGCTAAAGAAACCGGACTCGCATCAATTCTTCGAATAGTTTAATGTTTTGCATGCATGGAGACTCGATCTGGAGTCCCGCATTTGTCAATGTCAATTCTCTAAGGTCTGGGGTTCGCGTTGGGCCTGGATTAGGGCGGGCTGTGTCTTTTGGCATTAGGGCCAATCTTTGAAGCCCAATGCTCTTTAATTCCACCCGCTAGTCCTCTCTGATGGTTGATCTATTAGCTTTAAAATTGGTCTGAATTTTTAATCTTAAAAGTATTGATAATTCTTTCCTTAGTTAATTGGATTTTCACTAGTTACATTGTGAGGTGTGCCATATTAGATAGAGTATAGCTTATGGCCCTCCAAAGTTAGGTTGAATTCCTTTTTAAAAAAAAAAATTGGAAATTGATGCGCGCCATACCAAACAAAAATGACAATTGCATGGCCCTCGTTTTTTTTAATCTTGAATTGATCCTTAGATTCCGAGGCGTGCCATTTAGCAAATTCCATGGCCCGCGCAAAGTGCAAACGCATAGCTGCTTTAGGCGCGTGTTTAATAATATTACTTTCCTAAATTCGGGTGCGCATTTATGTGACCCAAATCCAAATCTCGACGATGTTAGAATATGTCAAAACCACGGATGTATTTATGTGACGTGGTTCGAGACGTGTTTTAACGACGTTGCAATTCTCTTTAAAAATAATAATAAAAGCGGCTAAAAGTTAAAAATTGCACATAGGTTCATAATTGTTTAAAATCAGATAATTTAAGCCGAATATGACAGTTGAGCGGCCGTGCTAGAACCATGGAACTCGGGAATGCCTAACACCTTCTCCCGAGTTAACAGAATTCCTTACCCGATTTTTGGATGGCGGACTGTAATACAGAGTCAATCTTTTCCTCGACTCGGGATTTGAACTGGTGACTTGGGACACCATAAATCTCCCAAGTGGCGACTCTAAATCTTTTAATAAATCCAGTTTAGATTGTCCTTTAATTTGGAAAACTCCATTTATTATACCCCTTCCGCGGGTGTAGGTGAAAAAGGAGGTGTGACAGCTCTGGCGACTCTGCTGGGGACAAGAACCCAGAATCTTTGGTTCAGGGTTCAGAATTCGAGCTTAGATGAATTGTTATATTTGGCTTTGTTTTATCTGATTTTTACATGTTGGGCCTAAATGGGCTAAATGTTGCTTTTACTGCTTTGATATTCTGTGGACTGTATATAAACTGTTACGAAACCCATCTTCTCTCTGAGTCTTCTAAATCATGAAGAAGGGTGCACTTCGTGCGACTTCTTTTCTGTCTAGAGTCCAATCCCCTTTTAGAACGAGGTTCGGATAAGTTGCTAAGCCGGTGAAGCTTCTGTATTCCCGGTACGCTGCCTCCCCCTCGGCTCGAGTTGTCCGCTCGGGTAAGCCAGGTCTAGTACAACAAATCCAGGTTTTGAAACTAGAATAACTCAGCCTCATGCCGGATCCCTAGTAGGAACGTTTGTTTGCATCATGTGCATTTGACTTTGGAGACTCAACACAGGGGTTGGGTCTGTCTAGGACAGGTGTACCCGAAATGAAAAAGACCATCCTGATGCATCTCACTTGCTACTTGTGCATTTATTTGCTTCGGACTTGCATGCTGACCGGCTTTTTGAATATTTGAAAAAGAAAAGAAGAAGAGAGAAATAGCAGTGTAGAGGGTTAAGAAAATACCAATGTCCAAATAGCGTCGAAACTCTGACAAATTTTTGAGAAAATGAAAAAAAAATGTTTTCAAAAATAGTTTGCTTTATTTGCCAATAAAAAAAAAGTGTCTTTGTTTTCAAAAATAGTTTGTTTTATTTGGCAGAGCTACGTAAGTTTGATTCTCACCGGATGTGGGATACGTAAGCAACCCACATCGGATTCAACTATTTGGAAAAAATAAAAAATAAATTTTTTTTAGGGGTAAATAAAATGTCATTGTTTTAAGTAAAGGTAATGTCATTCTTGTCCAAAATAGCCAAATGTCCCAAAAAAAAGGACATGGGAAGGCCGTTTTTGCGAGAACAGCCGTCTTTGGTCATTTCTCAAAATTTTTGGTCGGCTAGCAAACACAACCTTTAAATTTTCTTCGAAAGTGCTGAAAGGCCGTATTGACAAGACCGGATATTTTTATGAAATTTTTGAGAAACAAGGATGATTTAAAAAAAAAGAAAAAAAAGAGAAAAAAGTATTTGTCAGTCACAGTCTATTAGTCTATTTTTAGGCTATACTGCCATTTTGATGTTAGAGTCTTTTAAAGTCCGTTAATATTGTAATAAAATGTGTCGTTTTAAATAAACACATTTTTCCTATTGTGTAATTTTTTTTTTAAAAAAAAAATCCAATTTTTTTTTGTCATTTTGCACTTATCTGCCAGAATTACGCGCGGTCTGATTCATGCGGGGTCATGATACGTAGGCAATCTCCATAAGATTCGACCACAACTAAAGAAAAAAAAAAGAGAAAAAAAATCAAATAAATAAAAATAAAAAGGGAATGGACCAAAGAAAAGCCGGGATGACGCAAGCAACCAAGCAAATGCATAATAGAAATGGTTAACTGCTTAGGTGCATTGCATCCCTAATGTATGTCTGCCTATCTGTTAAAATCCCTACCGGGATGCCCTTATCTTCTTCCTATTTCCTCATATTTTCAAGAAGGTGGTTGGTTTGTGGTTATCGAAGTAACTCCTCTCCACAACATAAAGCCAACAGGCAATGGCGGATAACAACAAAATTGGGCTGGTTGATACCGATGCCCAAAAGCAGTTGGTTGAACAAGACACAAGCTTGGTAGAAGAGGTAAAGATGTTGAGACAACAGGTGGCGGACATGTATCAGGCTTGGATGACTGGGAAAGCACCACCCCCGCCACCACCCAGCTTCCTAAAAGTTGTCCTCACCCAAACTCCGGACACAACGCCAGGCGATCCTCCACACTCTCCATATTTACCCGTTTATCATAGCTTTCCCAGCCACCCTAGTAGCTCCATCGCTCGTCGTTCAACTATCTTTTCCCAAAAGTGCCCTCCGGTCACATCCACTGTTCTCGACAATGAACACCCGCCAAAAGCTCATAACGCCCAATATTACCCCTCCGAGGCTACTCACAAGATTCCCAATTCACATAAGCAAGGCCCGCGGGATGAGCCTCATGTTGAAAATTAAAAATTCACAGGAAGAGAAGGGTTAGATGGGGTACCCAGGAAGCTGAAAAGCATAGAACAGTCCCTAAGGGCCAAGCAAGGAATGAGGGATCAGGTTAGCGTGGATTACAAAGAACCGTCTGTGTCTCCTGACATTCGCCTACCCATGGGGTTTAAAGTACCAAAATTCAGCTTGTATGATGGGTTTGGGGATCCGGTAGCCCACTTTAAGGTTTATTGCAATGAAATGAGAAGTGTGGGAGAGAAAGATGACTTAATGATGGCATATTTCAGTGAGAGCCTAACTGGGGCAGCTTTGGACTGGCATAGTCATCAAAATGTTGATAAGTGGCCTACATTGGGTGACATGGCTCAAGACTTTGTCCGATAGTTTCAATGCAAATCAAGTGTTATCCTAGACCGCTCCTCCTTATCTAATATGGAAAAGAAGCCGGAGGAAAGCTTTAGGGAGTTTGGGCTCAGATGGAGGGAGCAAGCTGCTCGAGTTAGTACACCGATTGGGGAAGAAGAAATGGTTAAGCTTTTCCTACAAGCCCAGGGGCCCACCTATTTCAATCATTTGATCCCGGCCGTGGGTATACCTTTCGATGAGGTGTAGAGAATGGGGGAGTTAGTAGAAGAGGGAATCAAGTCAGGCAAGATCATGAGTTGGTCGAAAGACATTCAGAATATCCCAGCAAGCTTGGGTGGGGGACGGGGAAGCAGAAAAGATGATCCGATGAGTTTTCCTGATCAACACTCCTAGCCTCGACACCATCCCCGTGGATATCCTTGTGCACCAGGTGACCCTTCCCAATGCTACTTCTCTCCACAGAACTCCCAGAGTCATACATCACTTTTCCGGTACCCGGCTCCACAAAATGCTTATCTACCCCCACGAGCCTGCCAAAAACCCCCTGGATCAGGTTTCCGGCCCAATCAAGCATGTAGGGGTGAGAGGTTGCGGAAGAAGAAAGCCTACACTCCATTGGAAGGGTCATACGCCAATCTGTTCCAGAGGCTAAAGAGTTTGGGCATGTTGAAGCCTATCCAGATAAAAATACCAAACCCTCTTCCAAAGAAGTTTGACTTTTCCCAAAGATGCGCATATTGCTCGAATGCCCCGGGACATGACATAGAGAAGTGTTGGAATCTGAAGAGTGCGGTTCAGAAGCTTATTAATGCAGGCGACATTGTCGCGCCAAATCCAGATGCGACAGACATCAGCCAAAGTCCATCGCCTGCGCAAAATGAGACGCATATGTTGGGTATGATTTATTTGGAAAGGGAATTCGTTAAGAACAATGTGATGGAGACTTGCGAAGGTCCCAGTACTCTTGATGCAAAAGTCAGTGGCTAAGATGGTGAGCTAGTCGACTGGAAAGACGCTCTTTTCTTGGCTAGCCAGGGAGGAGTCTTGGTGGTTCATTTTGTGGTCGTTTATGTTGTCCGCGTTATTTTTAGGGTTGTAATCCGGGTATTGTCTTGGGTCAAACCCTCTTATCCTTTCATTTTGTCCAGTTCCTTTGGTCGTAGTATCTCATTTAGTGTTGTCTAGGTTTGTTCTAAGGGTTGTAACCCCAGTTTAGTTTGCCTGTCTTGTTGTTCGAACTATTTCATCGTCTAATGCAATGTCCTGCTTTCTGTTATTTCTAGTCATTTTCTTTTGTTTAGTTCTCTCCTCTTTATAGTTCTTTTCCTGTCAACTCTAGTGACATGACATGCGCGCATAGTTCTAGGCCTAATCTTAAAAGTTAATCATGAAGCAATTGGGAGATGATCGGGGCACTTGAGGGAAATAAAAACAGAATTGGACATTTTGAGATCATTTGAAGCCCGAACCCTGTGAAACTGGGTCTGATAGAACATAAAGAAACCTTATGTTTCATGCCACATCAGTTTGAAATTAAAGGCAAGTTTGCCCGAATTAGCAAGGGTCATTCGTGATAATGAGAGTGAAAGTGTTGCCCAATGGTGCTTTGTATTTAACAGATGAAGAAAGCAAAGGTGTGGATATAGCTATCAAGTCTAGCACGATCAGAAGATGTTACAAATGTTTTTTTAATCGCGTTGTTTGTGCTTGGCATGTTTTGAAGATTGGAATGACGAAGGCATTTTGTTCTGCTATCTAAACACTTTATCCTTCGTTACCCCTTTGAGCCTTATTTGCTTTCTTCATACCCCTCTTTCGGAATCAGTAGCAAAGATTAGAAACACAAGCGTGAAAGCTAAGTAAAAAGAGAGAAAAGAAAGAAGAAGAAATAAGTAAAAGAAAAAGAAAAAAAAGAACGACAAAACAACAAAAAGAAAAAAAAACACAAAAGAAAAATAATGATAAGTGAAAAGAAAAACTATAACAACAAGGAATTTGGTGTGAACTACGTTTGACCTGATTCCTTTAAGGATACGTAGGCAACCTCACGGCTCGGTCATAGTGAAACAAAAACCCAAAGGTCCCCAAGCAAAGAAACTGGGGCAGAAGTTGTGGTTATTGTAAGAAATCTGGTTCCGAATGTTGTCATTTTGAACCCATGTTGAATCATTTTAAGCCTTTAATACCCTTTCTTTCTAACCCTATCCAAAAGCCCACGTTACGGTCCAAAGAAAGACCTTCTGATCAGTCTTCAAAAGATGCCAAGTCGAGCAAGTAAAGATGATTCATGCCAGGGGCAACACTCCAGTCCAAGCAGAAAAATAATGAAAATGAGAGAGTCTTATTGGTGAAGACCCTCACGGGCACCGTAAGGCGACGAAAGCTGAGAAGAATGAAAAATGAGAGAGTCTTATTGGTGAAAACCTTCATGGGCACCTTGGGGCGATTGAAAGTGGAAAGAAAGACCAAAATGAGAGAGGCTTGATAGTGAAAACCCTTCAGGCACTACAAGTCGAGTAAGAACTGTGAATCAGATTGGATATGCGGAGCATGGAAGTCCAGTTTCACGTCGAAAAGGTACGACAAGAGCTGAACATCGAAATTACTTAACAGAATAGGCCGCAAGTGCATGTCACGGTCATTAGAGTTGTATCCACATCCGATAGGTTCCTACTTTGTAGTTTTCTTGTTAGGAATCATCTTCTTCCTTTGTCCTTTATTCTATTCCTTTTTTCTTGTTCATTTCTTCTTCCCGAGTCTGTCTGGTCAGAACAAATGAGAAATGATTTCAAAATTTGCCATCAGCTTTCCAATTGCACGAGACGAGATCTGGCTAGCACATCAAAGTGTCCTAAGTCCGGAAAGAACAACAAGCACGCTGAGCTGGTAACAATCAACATGCTTTGGGATTCGTACAAAATACCAAGGTTTGGTCCATATCAACTCATGGACAATGCAGCAGAAGGAGGGCCAGGGTGAATGAATCAAAGGTATATTCTGTGATAAGATGGACAAAAATGTTGGACCAGTGACAAGCAAGTCATTCCAAGCAAAAATCGAAGGTTATAGACTGTTGGCCCAAGATCAGTTGAAGTTTTGAAGAATGACAAACGAACTCAGTGAAGGACCAGGTTCATCTAAGGAGACACAATTGTTATGGCCCATACACATGAGATGCCCGTGAAGAAGATAAGTCCTTGAGATCAAGCAGCAATATCTTGATGAATATCTTCTGAACTGATCGAAAAGATTGCATATAGGATAAGGAGTTGAAGTCTCCTTATGAAAAGAGAATTACATCAGGATCAAGAATATGGATTAGGAGTTAGAGTTGTTCTTGGACTAGAATTGTCAAAGGATCCACAACTCGAGTTCTTATCAAACTCTGATTACTAACTCTATAAATATAACGATTGTTCTCTTTTACAAGTGATTGCACATAAGCTGAAGTTAAACCAAATTGAGAGCAAAAGAGCTAGGCGATTGTTGCAAGCAATTTGTGTGTGATACAAGTGTGCAAATCTGAAGCTACAAGAACTAAGTGTGAAGAACCAATTCCATTGTGTCTTTCTTTATTTCTAGTTCAATTGTATTAGGTGTTTTAACATTGTACCTTTCCAGCTTTCTTAGAAGCAATTGTATTAGGTGCATTGAGTATTCAAGTTAGAGTTAACTTGAAAGTGTCGCAACAGTTGAGGCTGTGTGCTACACTGGATTAGAGTTAATCCTTAGGTTTACAAAGAGTTTTGTAAATGCTGTTTTGGCTCATTGAAGTTTAGTGGAAGTTTGGGAAAATCCTACTGAGTAGTAGGTCGTGGTTTTTTCACCTTTTGAGCCAGGTGTTTTCCACGTAAAAATCTCTATGCACTTTACTTTCAGTATTTATTATTCCGCAAACTGCTGTAGTTAGAACACTTAGAAGAACCAGGTTCTTCTAACGCGAAAATTAGGTACCACACAAATCACCCCCCCTCTTGTGTGGTATTGACATTTATAACATCAATTGGTATCAAAGCAGGTTATCCTTGAAGAGGTTAACACCTTAGGAAAAGATCAACATGAGTGCACCACCTGGGAAGGGCAATCCTCTGCCAGGCCTCCTCTCTTCAATGACCTCTACTACTCCTGGTGGAAAAACAGAATGAGGGACCATATAATGGGCGAAGACTATGAGCTTTGGGATATCATCACTGATGGTCCTTTAGCCACAACCAAGAAGAATGCTGAAGGAGTGCATGTTCCAAAGACAAGAGTAGATTGTACTGCTGAAGATCTAAGAAAATGGGAGAAAAATGCAAAAGCCAAGAAATGGTTAGTAGTGGACTTGGTCCTGATGAGTACAGCAGGATTCAAGGCTGTACTACTGCCAAGGAGATCTGGGACACTTTACAAGTGGCTCATGAAGGAACACCTCAGGTGAAGAGGTAAAGAGGAACATTGTTGTATTCTCAATATGAGAATTTTACCATGAAGGATGGAGAAACTATCCAAGAAATGTATACCAGGTTCACTACACTGACAAATGAACTTGAGTCTCTTGGAAGGATTATCCTGGAAGAAGACAAGATGGAGAAGATTCTAACTAGAGTTTTGCCAATCTCTTGGGAAAGCAAAATCACTGCCATTCAGGAATCCAAGAACATTGCTACTTTGAAGTTTGATGAACTGATTGGAAATCTCACTGCCTATGAATTGAGAAGGCAAACAATGAAGATGGATGCTCCAAAGAAAGAAAGAAGTCTGGCTCTCAGAATTTCAGAAGGATCAGATCTTGAAGATGATGAAATGGCTATGATAACCAGAGATTTCAAGAAATATCTTATGAGAGGAAAGGGTGCTTCAAAAGGAACAACATTCAGCAAATCGAGGGCTCCTGAGAAACAAACCAATGAGGGGTGTTACAAGTGTGGGAAGACTGATCACCACATCAGAAACTGCCCTCAATGGGAGATTGAATGGAAGAAAGAAAGAGCTGAAAGAAGAAACAGGAAGAAGGAACAGGTTCAACCAAAAAGAAACAAAGGTTCAACTAAGGCTATGGTTGCTGCTTGGGGAGAAACATCAGATGAGGACTCTGAAGATGAAGCTGAGGAGGATCAAGCTCTAATGGCCATCGGAGAATCAGAAGATGAACAGGAGGTAAGTATTCTACACCTTAAAGAAAAAATTAAGTTCCTGTCTAAAGAAAAACTGGCTGATCTGCTGATGGACTTCATAGATGAGTCTGAAATAATAAACACTAAGAAAGATGTTCTGTCTAAGGAATGTGTTATCCTAGAAGAAAAATGTAAAAGGTTAGAGTCTAGGGTTGATGAGAGTGATAACACCAATACTGAGTTGAAGAACCAGGTTCATCAACTTGAAAATAAGATTCTAGAGCTTAGATCTGAAAATATTAAACTGAAATTAGGGACAGAAAAGAAAAGGGCTGATCAATCATTTCTCACCCTAGAAGAAAATCTAGGAAAAATGAAAGATGAATTGTACAAAAAAGATGAATTGATTAAAGTCCTAAAAGAAGATTTAGGAAAGGTAAAGCATGAACTAGACAGAACATGCAAATGGAACAAGGCTTCCGATGCACTCTCCTGGCTGCAAGAACATCATAGTAGCAACAAGAGAGGACTTGGATTTGGGACACAAGCTCCAAAATGGGATCCCAAAAACAAGTATCTCACACTTCCTGAGAATAAGATCTGCACACACTGTGGTAATACTGGCCATTACAAAAATGAATGTAATGCAAGAGAAAAGGCCAGTCAAAAGAACAAAGCCTTTGTTCAAGAAAAGCACAAACTGCCTG
>NC_031996.1:39592726-39593277 GCF_001879085.1 Nicotiana attenuata
ATGTCTATTTGATAGATGGCTTAAAATATAGCCTGATAAGTGTGTCACAACTGTGTGACAGAGGTAACCTTGTGGCTTTCACTTCCACAAAATGTTTTGTTATTAGCCTTATTACTGACAAAATTGTTTTGCAGGGAAGGAGAGTTAACAATATTTACACTGTAGATCTGTCAACTCTCTCTGAAAATGAACTAACTTGCTTGAGTGTGTTAATTAATGATCCCCTCCTTTGGCACAAAAGACTTGGCCATGCCAGTCTAAATCAATTGAACAAATTAGTCTCCAAGGACTTGGTGATAGGGTTACCTAATATCAAGTTCAAGGAAGACAAAGTTTGTGAGGCATGTGAAAGGGGGAAGCAGGTAAGGTCATCCTTCAAACCTAAGAAAATGGTAAGTACGTCCAAGACGTTGGAACTGGTTCATATGGATCTTTGTGGTCCAATGAGAACCATGAGCAGAGGTGGTAAAAGATATGTAAACGTGGTCTGTTGTAGTGTAGTATTCTTAGTATTACCGGTTACGATAACTTCTAAAGATGAAGCATTTGAA
>NC_031996.1:39597723-39598403 GCF_001879085.1 Nicotiana attenuata
CTGGAGTAGCCAGGCATGAAAAGATTGGTTGATGCACTGGAAGCACAGGGTTGGAAGGACATGGTTCTTCAACTGGATGGCAGGCTTGCAAGAAAAGAACTGATAGAGTTTATGGCGACTGCCACAGTGGTGAATGGGGTTGTTACAAGCCTGGTGAGAGGAGTAGAGGTGCAGTTTGATGCACCTAAGTTGGGAAGAATTCTAGACATACCCTGTGAGGGATATGATGATTATACTAGGCAAAGGTGGCCTTGTCTAGATTCTCTCCCTTCTGCTCTCCAAATCACCCGGAATTTCCGTGATACCAAGTCTGCTGAAGAAGTGCCTGAGGCTAGATTTGTGCAAAAGAGTGAGATGAAGCCCGAGCACAAGGTGCTATTTGAATTTGTGAACAAATGTCTGCTGCCCAGACAGGAGAGAGGCACACTGCAAATTATATGGACCTGGTCCTTCTGGAGTGTCTTGTGACAGGAAAGCAGATTAACTGGCCTAGTTTCATTGTCAAGCTACTGGATAGAGTGATAAATGGCTCCAAGGCCCATGCCACTCCTTATGGGTTTATACTGACAACTGTCTTGGCCAAGTTAGATGTGCCATTGAAGAAGTGGGAGATAGCCTCCAGCAAAGAGCACTTTGGGATCAAAACTCTGCAGGCTTGTGATTATCTGCTAAGTGTAACC
>NC_031996.1:39602103-39605917 GCF_001879085.1 Nicotiana attenuata
ACTGGCTGGGACTAGGCCTGCTGGACTGACCTCTGGAAACACCGCGCGCAGGAGGCGCGCTAGAAACTGGAGGTGCAGTAATAAGGCTCCTGAGGTGGAGGTAGAGCTGGAGTACTGCCGGCTGCTGGAAGAGCAGAATATACAGGGCGACCCGAATAACCTCTGCCATAACGACCTGCTGATGGGGTACGGGCACTAGAGTAGTGACCCGACTCTCGAGACCTCTTGGCCTCCCTCTCTCCTCGCTCCCTGGCGAGCATACCCTCAATCCTCCAAGCAATGCTCACTACCTGCTGATAAGGAATGTCCATCTCCAACTCTCGAGCCATGCTAGATCTGATGGGTGGAATAAGACCCTCAATGAACCTGCGAACTCTCTCCCGAACTGTAGCAACCAAAGCCGGTGTGTGCCTGGCCAACCTGGTATAACGGATGGCATACTCTGAAACTGTCATAGCACCCTGACGCAAGTGCTCAAACTCTGCGCGCCATAAATCTCTGAGGCTCTGGGGAACAAACTCTCTCATAAACATGTCCGAGAACTGGGTCCAAGTCAGTGAAACAGCCTCGACTGGACTGTCTATCTCATAAGTGCGCCACCAATCATAGGCAGCTCCCCGAAGCTGAAAAGCAGTGAAAGAAACCCCGCTGGACTCTACTATGCCAATAGTGCGAAGAATACGATGACACTCCTCTAGAAATCCCAAGGCATCGTCTGATGCTAATCCACTGAACACTGGGGGATCATACTTCTTGAACCTCTCAAGCCTGCGCTGCTCGTCCTCTGAAGCAGCTGACCCATCCTCGGGCTGAACTGGTGCTGCAGGCGGTGCCGGAATAATCTCGAAAACCTGCTCAACCTGCACTCGCTGCTCAGGAGTGCGGAAGGCGGGAGTCTGTGATCCTCCCCCGGCCTGGGATGTGGCTGCAGCAATGGGAGCAACCCCGCCTGAGCCAAGGTGGTGTACATGCTCATGAACTGAGCCACAGTCTCCTGGAGCGCTGGAGTAGTAGTGGCAGTAGTAGGTGTGCCAGGTGATTGGGCTCCGGCTGGATCTGCTGGTGGTACCTCGGCGGCAGCTCGCACAGGTGCTCTGGCTGCACCACGTGCGCGTCCTCGACCTCTCCCCCGGCCCCGGCCTCTGACGGCTGCAGGAGGGCGCGCGAGTGCCTTATCATCATCAGTAGCACGTGTCCTCACCATCTGTGAGAGAATAGAAGTCAAAAGTTTAGAATCGATGTTCGAAATATCGCACGACAAGGAGTTCAAATGAAATGAAGATTTCCCCTAAACAGTTACATAGCCTCTCGTAGATAAGTACAGACGTCTCCGTACCGATCAACGAGACTCTAATAAACCGGCCTGTGTTCCGTGACTCCTATGAACCTAGAGCTCTGATACCAACTTGTCACGACCCCAGTTCACCCTCCATGAACATGTCGTGATGGCACCTAATTCCTACAACTAGGTAAGACTAACAGTGTGGAATAACGAGTTAACATTTGTGGAATAATAAATTAAAACTGATTGTATATATAAGGCCACTCAGCCTATACAACTCAAAAATATGCGGAAGTCTATAACTAAATCCCAAAACCCGGAATCTCACGGGAAACACAGGCTAATAGAATGTAGTAAACTGCTCTACACCAGAATGTCTAAACAACATGAAAGGAAAGAAAGGGAACTATCTGCTAAAGCCGGAATAGAGTAGAGACTCCTGGTCTGCGAACGTAGCAGATATACCTCAAGTCTCAGATAGGACTCTCCACCACGAGGATGATACGTCTGGGAGGAAGTACCTGGATCTGCACATGAAAAACATGCGCAGGAAGGGCATGAGTACACCACTGCGGTACTCAGTAAGTGCCAAGCCTAACCTCGGTTGGGTAGTGACGAGGAAGGTCGGGGCCCTACTGAGATAACATAATAAATAATGAGATAACAAATAGTTTAAATAAAGTCTACAGCGAGAATCTAAACCAGGTAAATAAGGAAGAACAGTAATAGAAAGCAAAGGTAACAATACACGGAAAACTGCCCTCACAAGGAATAGTAGCCGGGGGATCTCTTGGTATGCCGAGGATCTCTTGGTATCCTCATCATTAACACTAGGGATCTCTCGGTATCCCGAGGATCTCTTAGTATCCTCAATAAGTAAGTCGGGGATCTCTTGGTATCCCAATATATATATAGAAACACATGTGCCAGGGATCTCTTGGTATCCCACACCCTCAGTCCAGAATATCTCAAGTACAGCGGATCTCCCGGGAAGCCGTCCCGTAGTCCCAAATTAAACACACAACAACAACGATTCCTAAATCTCGGAACAATGCTAAAAATCAGGACACGAAGTAGTAAATTATAGCCTAACATGCTTCACAGAGTACAAATAGCACAGTTAAAGCAAATAAGCAGGTAAGCCAGCTAAACATGAGTCTCTAAGCTAGCACAGGTACAAACTTACAGTTAAAATGGACAAGTAAACAAGAAAGCTGAATTTAAATACTTCAAGTAGAAACGGATTTACAACAATTAGCTCAAGTACGCGCTCGTCACCTCACGTACGGGGCATTCAAATATTCAAGATCATATCCTAAGGGAAAAGGTCCCCCACACAAGGTTAGACAAGCCACTTACCTCGAACCGGCTCAAAATCAACTAGAAACCACGCCTTTGCCACGAGTATCCGACTCCAAATGGCCCAAATCTATTCAATACATTTACATATCATAAATAACATCGCAAACAACTGGTTTTGCTATTTAATTCAAAGCTACAGCGTGAAATTAGGTAAAATGACCAAAATGCCCTTCAGGCCAACGTATCGGAATCGAATAATTTTTACATTTTCAGAACCCTCGTACTCTCACGAGTCAACCATATAAAAATCTCCCAAATCGGAGGTCAAATGCCCCCTCAAAACCCAATAGTTTGGTCTATGAACTTTCACCCAATTTTCATTCAAAATCCAAAATTTAAAGATGAAATCGTGATTAAATTAGTAGGTATTAAGCATAAGAGAGTAGAGAATCGTTACTCAATCGTTGCTCTTGAAAACCCCTCGAAATTTCTCCCAAATCCGAGCTCTCTAGCTTGAGTTTTGTTAAAAATGGCTAACCCTCGTTTTTGAAATGTTAAATACTGTCCAGACACTCAATGCATCGCGAACGCGGAGATTAGATCGCGTTCGCGGAGAAGAAAGATGGAAGATGTCAAATAGGCTCTTCGCGATCGCGAGGAGTAGGATGCGAACGCGAAGGCCTGGGATTTTTAAAGCTACGCGAACGCGTGGCCTGCAACGCGATCGCGATTAAGGAAAAATGCTGAGGTCCAGAAGTTGTTCTACGCGAACGCGTGCAAGGGTTCGCGAACGCGAAGAACTGACTGGCATAGGTACGCGAACGCGGTGAAGTTTATGCGAACGCGATGAAGAAACTGGCCTCCCTCCAAGATTACACTATGCGAACGCGAGAGAGAGGCCGCTATCGCGAAGAGGAAAAGTCTGCAACAGCCGAGTTCAGTTTTCTGCAATATTTTCCAACTCCAAAGTGCTCCGTCGAGCACCCGGAACACACCCGAGGCCCCCGGGACCTCAACCAAACCTACGGACATATCCCATAACATCATTCAAACTTGTACCAATCCTTAAACCACCTAAAACAACGCCGAAAACACGAATTAATCAAGGATTCAAGCCTAAGAACTTCAAATTCCAACCAAACACGCTTTCAATCAAAAACCTACCCGAACCTCGTCCGAATGACCTGAAATTTTGCACACACATCCCAAATGACATGACGGAACTACTGC